>NC_035442.2:154648708-154957427 GCF_002127325.2 Helianthus annuus
TTTTTTAAATATAAACATTGTACAACGGTTTAAATCAAGAGGGCCCCACCAAAAAGAGCCGTTAACACTCGTTAATGTGCCAAAGATCCATCGATGGTACCTAGGAAATGGAGGAGGGGCGCTATAGGGAGCCATTGTGGCTGATTTGGCATGGGACGATATACCACACGGGTGGCCTTACGATGACTATATATTTCATGTTGCGAGTTATTATTTCAATACTATAAATTAGTAACTTATATATGCATATAGGGGGTGTATCTAATGCTTGGAGAGTTTTTCAAAAATATTTTGATTTTTTACTTTTAGTCCTAAAGTATTTGATATATTACTTTTGACCCAAACTATTTGAATTTTTACTTTTAACCCAAAACTTTTCATCTTTTACATTTAAACCTTATAACTGTTTTACTTTCAACTTTGGTCCCCTATAATTTCCATCTTTCGCAAATACTTCGTTTTATGCTTCGTTCTAAATTTTGCCAGTTTAACACGGTGCAAAGTGCGTGTGTGGTTCAACGTTTTTACGTCGCCTATTTTTCCCATTTGACAAGTTCGTCATAACGTGCGGGTCCTAGATCGACTTAGTCATTATTTTATACATTTTACGTTTTGGTCTAATTACTCTGTATTAACACGTCGCAATTTCAGTGTTGGTGGTCACTCGCGGTGGTGTGACATTGATACTATTTTGCATGGTTTTACGCATCCGCCGCAACGCGGGGGGTGCTTAATACTAGTTAGAACAAATTAGTACACTCTGACGTATCTCTTCAAAATATTTATTTTCTTAGAGAGTTGTTGAAGTGCATACTGATTTTACTTGCTTTTACTTGCAATATGATTGAATTTGCAAGCAAGAACAAGATGCATGCAATTATAGCACAATTTGTGCATCACATTTTAGGATCGTTAAAAATTTATGATGTTATATCTTATAATGTTGACCTCAATTTGTGCATCACATTTTAGGATCGTTTATACAAAAGGATACAAAGATCGATGGAGTTATAGGATCCTTCATACCATACCATACGGATAGGGGATGGATGGAGTTGAGTTATAGGACACAACACCCAGGTCAGGGAACACATGGTCAAACTTGATAAGAAATGAGATATTTTGGTAAATAGGAGTGACGAGTATATTAGGTAGAATACACAAAGAAATATTGAGGTGGTTTAGGCATGTATAGAAGAGGCGTATGACAACACCAGTTTGAGTTTGAACAGTTGAAACCCTAATTTTAGAGTGAAGGAGGAGTAAACGCATGCCTAAATTTGTTTGGTATGACGGATTAGGCATGATTTGCCAGCGTTGCACATAATGGTCTTTAATCATACATTTATTATTTTTACCATACATTGTATCATTACTTTTCAATAAATTGTAGTCGTTACGACGACTATGCATATTTGATGTTGTGAATTATTATTGGAAGATATTACCAGGCTCTTTCGTATCTCTTCAAAATATTTATTTTCTTAGATCATTCACATCCCAATCACTGTTTTTTATCCTATAGTTTAACTAAAAAGCATACTTTTCAAAATTTATTTCTTCTTTTACCTTCCACATTTCATCCACTATTTTATATTTATCTTATTCACAAACACTCATTTTATTATTTTTTTTCGTTTTTATACACTCATAATATTTTGATGGATGATGAATAGTAGCTTTTCATATTTAATAAAGTTGTATAACAACTTTTTAAAATTTAAGTTTGAGGAAAAGACATAAAGGATGGGATGTGGTGTGTTTCTATAAGAATTTTTTTAAATTTAAAGATGATGGATAGTTTGATGGATGGAATATGAATGCTTTTAGAGAATTATTGGTAAGGTCTTAATTTATATAATATGAAAGAAGAATGTCGGTGAGAATAAGACAAACAACTTTCTAATTTACAAAACTAACCCTTATACTTTTAAAGACCTTCAAACAATTTTATAAATTTTCAATTCAACCCTTAAATTTTAACTTTTCAAATTTATTTTATCTATTTTTAATTTTTAGCTTAAAAATGTATACCCTTAAATTACAAGTCAGTAACAATAAGACAAAAAAACGAACTTTCTAAATTTACAAAACCAGCCCTTATACTTTTGGAAACCTTCTAACAACTTTATAAATTGTCATTTTCAACCCTTATGTTTTAACTTTTCAAATTTACCACATGTATTTTCATTTTTAGCTTAAAATACCAAAAAAAAACCTATTTTCTCACGTAGTTATTTTTGTGTACGCATGATATAATTTAGCGTTTCAACGTAAATGATATACATATTCAACCCAAATCTTTTAGTAAACGACACTTAACCCCTAACTTTTGGTATTTAGCAACTTTGACCTCCCATACGAAATAACTTCACACCTCATCTTCACTAATACTTCAATTCCTTTGTTTAAATTACTTTTACGTCTTCACCCCGCAATGTGCGAGAAATTATACTATTTTTGTCAATGCATAACCACGTTAATGTTACTAACGTGTCACATCACACGTGGGCCCTATACGTTAACAAAGTCAAAAACGCATGTAACAAAGTTACAAATGTGACATTGCCGCCGCAATGCGCGACACGGGTTAATAAATCTTAAATTGAATGGTCGGTGCCAACCACCTTTCAGATTTGACAAAAATCACCCTTTAACTTTTACAAATATACGAAATTCACTGCTCAAATTTCTAACTTGATAAAAATGACTCTCCTACTTTTCAACTTGACAAAAAGGCCCCCATACATTTTAACTTCTCTTTAACCCTCAAACTTTTGGTATGTAACCTATTCTACCCCCAAACGTTGTTATAATGTCAGAGGTAACCCTCTTAACTTTGAAAATGTCATTTTGAACCTCTCAAGTTTCTAAAGTTTCAAGTTTACCCTAAAACTGATTTCTTAAGTTTTTATCTTCATGGACATGTTGGTATAAAATTCAAGTTCGTCTACGCTTTAGCATAATTTTGTCTGAAAATGAGCCAGGTCAATTATAAAATGTTTTTTATGTATGTTTTGAGTTGGACTATGACTTGACGTACATTCTATTTGGAAACAAATCAGGTCAAATGTAATACGTTTTGATTCGAAGGTATAACTCTGAGTTATCATACGATTTGACATAAATTTAGTTCGGAAACGAGTCTGGCTGATTTTAGTCTATATGTTATCATTTCACGTATGACGCCGCCGCAACGCGCGGCGGGTAAAAGAACTAGTTTTGTCTTAAAGAGCCTAGACTTTATGTGGACTTTGTAGGCAACTAGAGTTATGCCCCGCCTGCGTTGCGGGGCGCGATGCATTTATTTGGGTTAGTCATACATGCTACTTATAACACGATATAAAAAAAAGATGCATCGAGTTAACCAAACAAAGAAAAACACTATCATAGTTATGATAAAAAAATAACTAAGACGATGGCAAGCGTGTAATTTAGAGTTGAGGGCAAAACAATAATTTGTCAGGACCAATTAGCGAGTGTTAGGCAGCTATTTGGCACGAATAAAAACTAAATTGAGTAAACAAAGTAAAATAAAACACTACCATAGTTTTGCCCAAAAAAACTATAGCAACATTGCAATTTTTAGCTTGGGTAAAATCGTAACTTTAAAATGGAGGTAAAATAATATTTTGAACTGAGGGCAAAACCATTTTTTTTTAATTGAGGGCAAAATCGTAATATTTTTACTGATAGCAAAATCGTAGTTTTTAGCTGGAGGAAAAATTTATTTTGAACTGGTGGCGAAATTGTAATTTGGCAGAATTGTAGCGGTGGGCAAAAGTATAATTTTTTTAACCAAGACAAAATCATAAATTTAAGCTGGGGGCAAAGCATAAATTTAATTTCTAACTGGGGGCAAGATCGTAATTTTAAACAGGGGTAAAATCATAATTTGGCAGGGAGCAAAATCGTTATTTTAAACAGGGGATAAAATCGTAATTTGACAGGACCTATAAATAACTATTTTATAAAAAAAAAAAAGAAGAAACAAACAAACTTGGCCGCCACTTTTGGCCAACCAAGAAAGATAACTATTGCCGCCGACAAAGCAAACCTGTGTTTGTATGTATTGAAAATCACACTTATGGCTATATTTTTTTACGTTGTATTATTTGTTTTTGTTTACTATATATGTTATGTCACTATTTTTTATGCGCTTGCTAGCCTTCTGATTCTAAATATTTAGAACTATTTTTTATCTGTTGTTGATTTTAGAGTTAGGGTCTTGCTGGAAGTGACAGTAATCTTTTCTATGAAAAATTGCAGATTTAATCATAAAATGTATACATAACGTTCGTTTGTGTTCATTTTCTTAATGAACGAGTACGGACAATATCTTGTTCGTATTTGTTCTGTTTGTTTATAGTCCCACTGATTTCCGTCTGTGTTCTTGTGGATGACAACTTAGGAGGGTGCTAATCTTACACCTACAACAATTTTTAACTAGTTGAATTTATATAACGCCCTCTCAAACTATGTGCGATGATTGTTTGAACTTTTGGGCCAAATTAATTAATTTTAGTTAAGGATTTAATTAGTGATTCATATGATGTTTAATTAATTAATTAAGAGTAAAATGCCAAAATTGTTCCTGTGTTTAGGCCATTTTTGTCAACTTCAGTCCAAAAATGGAACATTTTGTATCTGGGTACGTGAGGTTTCATTTTTGTTGCCGATTTCATCCAATTGGCAATCTGGGTTAGAATTTTCTTCTAACTTCTCCCATTTTTGTCGTTTTCCTTATTTAAATGAAGGGTATAATCATCATTTTATGCGATAATATATTTTAGAGTTAATTGCCAAAATCGTCCCTGAGTTTTGGTCAGTTTTGCCATTTTCGTCCAAAATAACACTTTTGTACCAAATTGCTCCCAACATTTGTAACTTTTTGCCATTTTCATCCAAACCACTAAGTTAGTTTATTTTTTCTGTTAAGTTGAGGATATTTTGATGAAACTGGCAAATATAAAACCACAGGGACGATTTTGCCAATTTACTCAAACTCTTTTAAATTTCTTTTATGTAATTAATTTTGTTACATATATAATAAAAAAGAATATATATGCAATTTTTATATGAAAAAATAATAGCTTTGTCACATAATTTTTATAAATTTTCATCTAACCACTAACTAAGTTAATTTTTCTATTAAGGCGAAGGATGTTTATAACTAAGACAGAAATTAATTTGTAATTTTTTATATAGATCAGTTTTATAAAAATAAAATCTGCTTAAACCTCTAAATTTTATAAAACTAAAATGCTGGTGACCTTATTGAAAAAGGTTGAAAAAGGTCAAATAAAAAAATCTTATCATATGTACAATGTTTGTAATTCATCTTCTACTCTTTTAAATTCGCTCCTAAGGAAAAACAGAAGCCAGTGCCCCCCCCCCCCCCTCTATCAAACAACGTATCGTTACCAAACCTTAAAATTACCCACCAAATTGTAATTATAATGCTATGAACCAAAAGTTTCTTTACTCAAGCCACTCAGAATAGTTATTAGTTAGTTACCCTCATAATCTTAATTAAATAAATATTTTATTTCTACCAACATATTTCCTAGGTGCTCAACACATTTAAAAAATATGTAACCTTTTACAATTTTTTCTATCTCTACAACTGATAAATACTAAAAGTTGTAATCGATTGTTATGTGTTGCACCCCAATGACGTTTTCTCTTTATAAAACTGATTTATATAAAGAAGCTGTAAATTAATTTCTGTCTTAATTTATAAAATTTAAAACATCCTTCACCTTAACAGAAAAAATAAACTGAGTTAGTGATTTGGATGAAAATTTATAAAAATTATGTGACAAAACTATTAATTTTTTTTTCTAAAAACTCCATGTATATTCTTTTTTGTTATATGTGTAACAAAAAATTGTTAAATAAAATAAATTAAAAAGGGTTTGAGTAAATTGCCAAAATCATCCCAGTGGTTTTATATTTGCCAGTTTCACCCAATTATCCTTAACTTAACAGAAAAAATAAACTAAGTTAGTGGTTTGGATGAAAATGGCAAAAAGTTACAAACGTTGGGGGCAATTTGGTACAAAAGTGTCATTTTGGACGAAAATGGCAAACGTACCTAAAACTCAGGGGCGATTTTGGCAATTAACTCTATATTTTAATTGAATGAGAAAAACGACAAAAAGGGAAGATAAATTAAACGAAAATTCTAACCCAGTTTATAAATTGTATGAAAATGACAACAAAAACGAAACTACAATATCCAAATTTGCCCCTAAAAAAATTAATGGAGTAAATGGAGCCATTAATATATTGTACATTTTACGAAGTCAAGTAGGGCTTGGGACATGATACATGTGATGTAATTTGTTATTGTTTTCATCAACAAATTTCAAAACAACGTGAATAACATGATGATTTGTTTTGTTTATAAAGTTTAGAACAATAAGCTTTCTGATACGGTTCAACGAGAACAAACAAATGGCTCAAAACAATAAGTTATTCAATGTACTTTACGATAAAAAAAAATATCTTTAACACAACACAGTTTGTTACCGTATATGCACTCATATATTGTAGTTTACGATATAAAATACTTACAATGGTTTCATTACATAAAAGTTCTCTAATGAAACCCAAAAACTAAAGTCGTATTTTACATCGATTCAAACCATAAAAGAATACCGATTTGAGTTCCCATAATACCAACATGAGTACGGATGTGTGTGTTTAGATAGTAGTTAATTTAATAACTTTGGAACTCGGATATAAAAATGATTTTTATTTAGACTAAATACGTATAACCGGGCAATGTACCCGTCGCATATGATATAGTTTAGATAAGATCTAAGTATCATCCAAGAATACGCTTCCCCTACTCAACCTTCCATTATTATGTTGACCAATTTTATGAATAGATAGATTGGTAGACTAAACAGTAATAGATAGACTCTTGGATAAGTCTTGCCTATTTAATATAGTTAATTTTATTATTGTGGAAAATACTTAAAACTTCTTATTTTTCTTATATGAAGATTAGGTTGGAGGGTGTGGGGGCTCCATCCCCGCCACGTTATCATGTATAGCGCCCATATGGGCTCCATCACCACACCCTCCAAGTGAAGAGGGGGGCGCCATTGATGGGGCTCCAAGGTGGTAAAGCCTTTTAACGCCAAAGTTGGTTAATTCAGGTGGGGCCCACTAGTTTTGAACCAATCAAATGTTTTTTTTTATTTAATTTTGTTTAATAGGGGCTCCATCCACACCATGTAAATTAAAGGGAGGCTCTATAGGTGAGGTGGATCCTAGGTGGACTTGATAAAGCCTCATGGGGCTCCAACCACACCTCATAGCCTTAGAAGAGGCTCTTGTTAAGGACACTTTTTTTCTCTCAGTTTTGTCACAAAATATTATTGATCGATTGATTTGAAGTTGCTGGCTTTATAGGCCCTTCATCCGATCATCCATGGTCTCTCGACTTGTAAACAATATGCTACAACAAAGCCGGTTTTAAGGCCACCTAGCTTTTATTAACTTTTTATAACTCAGTTAGTTTGTGTTATTCCAAGCTTATACTCAGGATTCCGGTTAGGATGTATTAACTAAGGCGATTAACTTCCAACTTAATTAACTTACCGAATATACAAGACAGATCTTCCTTTGATCTTGTTACTTAGCGCCCTACGTAGTCGTGATCGCTTTTCGAGTCCAACAGAGACATGAATACTTAGTAACAGCCTCACTGGTTTCACTAGTTTGTCGGATTATCCAACCCCCATTAATCTACCTTTCTTAACTTTACCCCCTCCCCCCAATTGGATTTGGGGCATTACCAGAAGCCTCCCTAAGGATGTTTATGTAATATAAAAGCCTTTTATTACCCAAAGATTTGGTTCAATACCATAAGCTTTTCACCCGAATCTGGTTCAATACCTGAAAACCCCTAGTAAGATCTGGTTCAATACCAGAAGGTTACACCGGATCTGATTAAGGGGACCAGAAGTCGTATGCACACCCAGTCAAGTTAAGTTATATTAAATTAATTTAGTCAAATTAAGTTAATTTATTTTTAAGGAGCCAAATAATCCTATGACAAAAGATTACAAACCAAGAATTATTAAAAAAATAAACACACTTGATATATTAATATACTAGATTAAATAAGTTTAACTAATCCAAGAGTTTGAAAAGGCATATAGATTACAACCATATGAAGATCTTAACTCTTTTATCCATCGCGACTACCCATCTTGTATGATGATCAACCTCAAGTGTAAGTATGTATAAAATCTATCTCTTAATTCTCATTTATTACAAATATTTTAGTGAACTAACTACCAGTGCCTTATAATTGAAGTGGCAGATTGGAATTCTATCTTTGGAGAGGTTTCGATAGGCATGAACCTCTTATCTTCCAAGCGAGGAGGCTTGTGAAGAATCATAAAATAACATACTTAGGCATCAAAGCAATAAGATCCATGGATCATTCACACATTCAAGGGATATATAACCCTCAAAAGGGTCTTATAAAGCTCTGAAACAAGTCCCTAGACAAACATTTGGCACTCCAAGGTCTGAAAAGGAACCAAAGGCATGATTAAAATGATTTGGAATGCCTCTATATATAGTGTTGCTGAAGGCAGGTATGCACGGTTGTGCACCATAGTGGGCATGAGCGTGCACGTCCTTTTGGTCGTAGATTCTTCCACAAGTTGTCATTTTAGCCGTTATACAAGTACATGCACGGGCCTGCCTATGCACGACCGTGCATAGGACAGGTGTCCCGTGTCGCAACCCCCGACCCCTACCCCGGGAGCGGGAGGCCGCGAGGACAGTATCAATGGTAACGGTGTTTATTAATTTGGCAGCGGAAATTTACATCAGGACCGTAGTTAGGAAATAGTTTATCAGAGTTAAACACCAAACTTTTATAATAATAAATACATGGGAAAAACCCAAGTTTCCATTACAATATGTTTATAGGGATAAACCCTATTTTATTGAAATAAAACTTCTTCTTTATTTAGGTAACTTTTATAGCCACTTTTCCAAGCCTTCAGTGCTCTCCAGCTGGCTTCTAATTGGCTTTCACATTTTGTTAGCTGAAATGCGTTTTAAAAAGTTTTATCAGCAAGAAATACTGGCGAGTGCATCCCAGTTTAATCAAAACAAGCTTTTATATTTTACAATATTGAGAGCGATTACAATGTTTTTATCTACCCAATTACCACCCACGGTACTGTCAATCCTGACTTGTGGTCATGCTACTACTCATAGTGTAGTAACAAGTAATGTATACAAAACCCCAACATACCGACAGTAATTGTAGATCACATAGACTCAATCACTGTTAATTATAATTTAAAACGATTGAGGTTTTGTAAAAATAGTTTATAAAAATAAGATGTACTCACAAAAAGGGTTGACAAAAAGAGGAATGACTCACATTGTTATTTTAGATAATACTACTGCTTTCTGGTGACTTCCTGGTTACAATCTATTAAAATAAACAATGCACACGTGTTAGTAAGATAACCCAATTTATATTAGCCATACCCCCGAGATAGAACTCCAACGACTGAGTCAGGCAGAGCCTTGACATGCGTTACGGAGCTCTAGATCAGTCGGGCAGAGTAACTAATACGTAACCGGGGGTTATAATACTTACAACAAGGCAGAGCTTCGCTTTTTAGGGGTATAATACCCGAGTATTTTAGCTTATATATTGAGAGAGGGAAAGAAAATTTTGAACGAATTCTACTAAACTCGAACTCCCCCTTTATAGGGTCTGATCAGGGGCGGCTTGCGCCCCGCGACTCCATGTGCTTAATCCTTCGCGGCCCGCGAGGCCACTAGGCTAGGGCCTAGCTTGGTCGAGTCAAAGGTATAGCTTTGACGCGTAACTGGACATGTGGCGCAACCGGGTGCGGCCTAGTGTCGTGCTGCAGACTATAAGTGGTTATGAGTGAAGGAGAGAAAATGTCACTGTTCAATTGTATATTTGAGGGCCCTCTATAATTTTTAATATATATTGAAAATGCTTGTAAGTGGAGTAGAGAGAAAAAAGTAATTATAAAGGTTTAAAAAAATATTATCTAATTGAAAAGGAAAGAGAAAAGGTAGTCTAGGGTAAAAATGGTGAAAGGGATATGAATGCTCTAAGTGTATTTTTGAAATAGCCTATTTGTTAACTTTCTTTCTCCACATTCAAGGCACATTGATGCGTGCGAATGGTATATATAATATATCAATTACACAAGTTTTAAATTTATAAAAATGGAAATTACCTAAAATCAGACTACATACATAACATGCAAATGTACCTATCGTATACGCAGTATAGTCATGTTAAGAACCAAAGTGGCTCCTAATAATCTATCGTTTGTCAATATCTAACCGATGTAAGAGTGATTTGTGAAGAAACTAATAATTGCAGGTAGACACAAATTATGGATTTAGAGAAATCAGATAAAAAATGGACCATTTAGACTTTAACTCATCTTGATTGGAATGACTATTGGTTTTAATTGGTTATGAAGACTATTTTATTAATTAGTTCAAATAGCGTTTGAAGTGCTAAAATGGATTAGGGCCTTACTAGGGTTAATCCCATAAAATTACAGAATCAATGTTAAAGACACACACCAAACGTAACCTTGTGAAGCAAGTTTTAGTTACCATCCTTTATGACTTAGGAGTTTCTTATATTGTTCTTGCAATAGTAGATTAACGAACCGAGCAAATTAATATCTATGTTACTCAATTTAAAGCAAACCCTAACTAGTTTCTAGATCCTTTTATTCAAACCCTTTCCATAGATAGCTCACTAGTTTTACCAGTTATATCACTAATTTATCTTTTACTTGTTAAGGATTCAAGCCTCAGATTATAAGTGCACCTTTATAACTAAAGATAATACGAGTTGAATCTAGCATGCATAAGTTCATAGAAAGATCAACAAGACCACACAAATCAGATCAACAACCAATAATAACAAGTAATCATACACATCATAAGATCAAAATAACCAACTTTACTAAAATCACACAATCATATGTAGAAACCAATGTATAAGTCAAACTAGAACAAGAATCATCTTAACCTAAATGGCTTACAGAAGTTTAGCCTAGCATAGTTGTGCAAAACAAACCAAAACTAGGTCTAAAAAAGTCATGGGTATAATAGAAACTGAAAACGAAAGCAAACCGAATCAATATGCGCAATTGGATAAGAACCAAATGGATAGATCTTCAATTCTTCAAGCTTCTAGACCCCGGGATCTTCAATTTTGCTCCTAAACAACGTTCTCAGCCTCTTTTTTGCAATCTATAGGGTTTCTTGTCATCATAAGCATTAAATAGCGACATCTAGGGTTTTCACGCGTCTGGGCCCACTTTGGGTCGCTTACACCCGTAACCATTTTGAAGTGTATGGCTCGTAAACAATAGAATCAAGGCTTATAAATCCCAAATTTGGATCCAGCTCGTCGAAACAGTCAAAATTCATGTATAATTCGTCCCGTAACTCATTTCCTAGCTCAAGATATAACCGTTTGAAGTTCAGTTTCTTCTATGTCATACGACTTTGCTTTGTTTTACCTCTTTTCTTCAGGTTTTCATCCAAACTTTTCATGAAAACCATCTAAACCTACAAAATCATAATATTAATGAATAAGTAACCTAATCTTATATCATTCGCAATTTAATTCCGCCAAATGCATATATAAATCATGTTACTCTACGAGCACATCACAGATTCATATTTCACCCCCATTTTCTAAACGTTCATAAATTTTTATACGAAGTTATTTTTTTAAATTGTACAATAAAATCGAGTATCTTTTTATCTTTAATTTGAGTACCTTATTGCTATATAAAATAGGGGTGTTCATCGGGTTTCGGGTTTAACGGGTAGGGTTGTTAGGGTTTTTCTCTAGGAAAAATTGACCCGATAACCAACCCATTTTAATGTTCGGGTTAGTTGGGTTAGTTTGGGTCGGGTTATTCGGTTTTCGGGTTTAGATGTAAACTGAAAATAAATGTTTTGTTTACAAAATATCATCAAAATTCATATTGTTACTTTAAAAATATAATCAAAGTTCAAAGATTAGTTGACAATATGCCATTATAATATTTAAAAGTCCCAAAACTTAGTGTTCCATCTATTAAAGACTGTAAATCTAAACACTTTATAAGAAAAAAAAAACAATAAAGGTTCAGGTTTTTTTTTCGGGTTTCGGGTTTCGGGTTTTTCGGGTCGGGTTGTTCGGGTTTTTGGCCTGGAAAAAGTGACCCGATACCCGAACCATTTAAAGTTTGGGTTGGTCAGGTTCAGGTTTTTCGGGTATTCGCTAATTCAGGTTCGGATGGCTTTGAATTCAGGTCAGGTTTTGGGTTTCGGATAAAAATGAACAGCCCTAGTTGTGTTTCTCTATTCTATAGCATTTTTGTGCTTGATTTTTTGTACAATATTTTTCTGCTATATTTTTATGTTAGATTTTTCGTGTTAAATTGTTTTCTATTGTGCTGGACTTTTTGTACTAAATTTTTTGTGCTGGACTTTTTGTACTAAATTTTTTGTGCTGGATTTTTTGTGCTAGATTTTTTTCTGCTCAACTTTTTGTACTAGATTTTTTTCTTTTGTATTTTTTTGTCACGACCCCCAACCCTACCCCGGGGGGGAGCCGTGATGCAGACACGAGTGGTACTGGTGTTTATTAAATTAGCAACGGAAAACTTATCAGGACTGGGTGTCAGGAAAATTATTAGAGTTTCAAAACACTGAAATTTTCATTTAATAAACTGTGAGGTAAAACCCGTATTTACATAAAGGATTTTTACTTGGATACATCCTTGATTACAAAAACACGTTTTATTCAGGCTACATAGCCACTTATTTAAGCTGGAGTGCTTCACGACACTTTTTCACTTCACAGTAAATCCCCTGAAACGCGTTTTAAAAACAATTGATCAGCGAAAAATACTGGTGAGTTCATTCAGTTGTATAAAATATAGTTGTTATAATTTACAGCATTAAGTGTTTTTACAGTTGTTTATATCTAACAATTACTCAAATCAGTATTGCGACGGGGGCAAATCCCTGTGCTCGTGGTCATATTACTATTTGCTAACTCGTCGTCCAATAGTAACGCTAGACAAGTAATGCATACAAAACCCCACATACCGGCAGTAATTTCAGAATACAAAGACTTAATCACTGTAAATATAACCAAAAAACATTTAGGGTTTTTGCAAAGCATTTTGATAAAAAGAGAATGACTCACATTGCAGATTTAGGGTATTTGTACTAGCCTGCGGGTTAAAGCCTGGTTTCCTAATAAAACATTCAATGCACACATATTAGTGTATTAACTCAATTCAACTTTAACGATAATCATGAGATCAAATCCCACAATGAATGAAAAAGTATAGTCGTACACAGGTAGCACTTTAACATCCGTTGGATCGGTTTCAATCGATCGGACAAAGTACCGTACTAGTGATTAGAGTTATTACCCTGAGAACGGGAAAAGGTTTGGTACTCCGATTATTTTGTGGGTTTGAGAGAGAAAGAAAAGAATTCTGATCAGTTTGGAAAGGATGTGTCGTGCTCAATTTACAGGTGCAATTAGAGCTTCTCGCGCCCCGTGATACCCTAGGGGTAGGCTGTCGTGCCCCGTAAGACCCCCTATCTTGGGCATAGCTGGACTTAGTCACCAAGTAGACTTTACACGTGGACGACACGTGTCCGACGCGTGTCCAAGGCGGTTTAAGAGAGTCTCATGACCCGCATGATGTTTGTGTAAGGTTGTCGCGGCCCGCGACAGTCCACTAAACCTCTTTTGTTTAAGATTCTTAATCTTTCTATCTTCATTTTGCAAAGGCTTCTCAACAAACTTCAACCTTTCATTTACCTCTATATCTTGGAGAGGTACTATCAGTGATTCATCAGCTAAATACTTCTTAAGGTTACTGTTAGGATCGGGGAATCGATCAAACGAGACGTTCAGAAGAGTTCTAGACCAAATCAGAGGCGGAATTCATTGATTTGATCTTCATTGCAGCTTGATATGCACTTAGAAGTAGATTAAATGTCGTTTGTATTGATTTGACACAATTACACGAGCTGGTGACACTTTAGCAGAGCTTCGCTACCGAAATCAGAATGTTACAAATGAAATCCCAAGACCTCCTATATATAGGGAATCCAGATCGCACGAACTAGTGTTCACACGATCTGGTCCAGGTCGCACGACCTGGTCCAGTCCGCACGAACTGGTCACGTCGTGCAAAGTGACTGGTTACGGTCTGTTTTCTGTTTTTCTCGTACTACGTGTCTTGGCCTATCTATTCTATTACATGAGTCGATACAAGACGAAGTCAACAAACATATGCACTAACAAACTCCCCCTTGGATGATGACGAGTCTTCAGTGTATTGAGTCTTCAGTCTTGATCGGTCTTCTCGCTCTTTCCAAAGTATCTTTCTCTGTAAGCATCCTTCAATCTCTATCTTCTTCTATCAGAAACTCAACCTGGCTCAATTCTCTCTAATTCTCTTGATCAGATCTCTTGATTCTTTAAACTCTTCAGCAAACTGAAATCTGGCTCTTATGTCTTCAGACTCTCCCTTTCGATAAGCTGGGATCGCAGTCTGGATTTCACAATCTGCATCTTTCATAGGTTCAGGAACGTCTACTGCCTGTCCGTAGCAACAGGATAAGAAACCTGGCTCTAATCTGCATACGCTTATGCGGAAAATCCTCAGGAGTCAAAACCTAGCTTTTTCAAAGCTTTTTACCTGCACATACTCTTCCCAAAAGTAAATTTCACAATTGTTTAAAATTTAACAAATTTAGAAACCACTTGTATTCGTAACACTCAAATTTTGGTTTCAAATTAATGAACCATTTAATCATTTCAAAATCATTTCTCATTTCAAACAAACTCTCCCAATCTACTGTTGTTCATCATGTTTAGCACTCGGAAATTTGAAATCAGCTTTTCAACATCTGTTGTTGAAAATAAGATGACATAAAATCTTTTTGATTTTTCAAAATTTTAAGCTAAAACACATTATTTTTGGATTTTTAAGATTTTCAGTGTGTTAAAATGAAATAGAGAACTATTTACAAACAATATTTTTGTGAGTTTGTGTAAGAGGATCATATCAGTTTTTGAGACAAATCACTAACTCCGTTGAGCTTTAAACACTTTAAGTTTTAAACTATTCGCTTAGATTGTTAGTATACTAATCCATTTAAATTTTCACACAAAGTTCAACTGTTTCGAGATACGAATTAGTGTTTTAAGCACTTAACTTATTCGCGTGTCCCACCTCAGAATATACTCCCGTATCCAGACTCCTATATTCAGTCTTAGAGGTGATTGTACACTAATGATATCTGTAAACGAGTAATGTGAAACCATGAGAGCTCAGGTTAGAACTTCCGTTCAGACAAAGAGATGATGGCTCGACTTTAGGTGTGTCCCGTTTGGGGATCTTTTCTTCAACAGCAAATGATTAGCATTTTTCAATGTTTCATCATTTTTATGCTGAGGGTGAGCTTTATGATTAAAGCAGTGCAGAGTATTATACGAGGACTAGGCTATTGCTTCCGCAAAATCAGAAGTCTCGGTATAATACCCCATATATCATCACGCACAAAGACCTAGTATGTCAGAAATAGAAAGCCCTTCAAACAAGATTTCAGGGGTTACCTATATATCCGAGAGATGTTCCCCATGAGATAAGTAAGTATTTGATATCTTAGGTTTATATCTCGAAAACAATCTACTAAAAGTATAAAAACCTATTGGCATATCATCAGTGAGTCCGCTTATCATATATTTAACTTTCCAATTCTTTAGCATCTTGTGATAGTCCACTAATGTACTATTATTTCCTATTTTTCACAGCAAAACTCATTTTTGATTTTTCGATGTTTTTGGATTTTAGATTTTATCATGTTTTTGGATTTTTCAAATTTTCAAAATTTCTAAATTTTTTACTCCCCCTAAAATCAAAAATATGTTTCAATTTTTTATTTTCAAGGAAAATTTGAAAATAAACGCAATAAACTGTACAAATAATCAGAACTCCCCCTGACAACAAACTATTTTCCCATTATGATTTCAAATCACTTAAGTTTGTTTTAATCAAAATGGTTTTTCTGGAAAATTAGTTTTGTTTGTCATTTCATAAACATGGGGTTTCATCACATTGTTTTCAAAATACCACTTGTAAGTTCACTTTTCCTTTTCTTCCACTTGTAAAAACTATCAATTGTAGATTTTTCACACAAAAAAACATTTTTCAAGAATGATGCTGATTCATGCTCCACGATTACCAACTTGGGAGCTCCGGCAAGTCAGGATTTTTCAGTTAAAGAGATTCACCCAAGCCTGACGGTCCTTGGGTGATTCCGAGTCATCATCACTCGGTTTCTTTCCTTTCTTATTCTTTTCATAAAATTCCTTTACCCCTTTGACCTTCCCGTCAACCATTTTTCCAAAAATATTTAGAACTTTAGGGTTAAAGGCTTTTTCAACATCAAATTCTTTCTTTTCAGAAAAAAATTGATTTGAAATCTCAATTTTGCCAATTTTTTGCGTTAAGTTTCCGTTTGACAATGGTGGAAAATTTGCATCATCCATTGTTGGAACGGAATTTTCTCTTTTTAGCTCAACTGGTGGCTCCTCTGACTTTGACGAGTCAGATTCATCACCAGAAAGTGGCTCCTTTGCTTCCGAAGAAACAAACTCATCGCCAGATTTAATATCTGATTTCTTAACAACCCACGTTTGATTGTTAAGTTTCACATTTCTTTTGTAAAAATGTTTTGAACTCTCACCAACCTCAAATTTTGAATTTTTGAATACTTTTGTCACACCCCAACCAATGGCGGAAACATCGGGATGAGACGAAGTGTGAAGATTGCTCGAGACATCATAACGCTAATAATTGTGACAAGTATTTAAATAATCCGATTTCATTTCATAAGATGAATTGTCAACATTACAAGAAATTCAAATACAACAAGTCTAACAAAATAACATGACAACATAACAAAAACTGATACAACATATTAAACCCTAACGTCTATATGTGTATCTAGGCATCAACGCTACTTCTTTTCTTAGCATCATCCTCATCAACCTGTAACATGTTTAAAATAAAGTTCAATGCAAAAGCAAAGGCGAGTATACAAGTTTGATACGTACATAGCAAAAGATAAGTTTGAACAATTCCTCATAGCAAGCATGTGATTCAAGATAAACATTTAAACATGGCATGTGTCTAACATATCAAACCAAGAAAACGCAATATGCTCATGACATAACCGATGATAAAGGGCGGGTCGTTAATCCTATAGCGCTACATATGTCACGGTTTGGCTCGTACGAAGTTAATGATAAGTTCAACACATAAGAATCACCCAAGTTTAAAGTATCAAGCCATCAACGTATACAAGCATGTTATAGGAATGTTCATGTGTTTAAGCAAAATGTTCATGTGTAAGTTTGTTGATAGATAAAACATGTTACACCCCAAAAGTGATAAAAGTAAAAGGGGAATACGAGTATACTCATAAAGTTTGCATATGTTTTCCGATTATCCAATGTGACAAAGTTGCTGAGGTTGGAAGGTTGAGTGCGTAAGGGTTTAAGTTCAAGCATGTTTAGAGTCGAGATTTGGAATGAAAGTGACATGAAAATATTATATCAAAATATTCATCTTCACACATAACACTTGTATGACACTTGGTAACCTCATGGGTTATAATGATTTTATGATTTGAACACCCATAAGAATCATAACAAGGTTTAGGTCCTTAGATGATAACCTACTACTTTGACAAATGAATATGATTTCAACATCAAAGATTCGAGTGTACATAGATAGTATGTAGGTCGTATATTATACACATATTATTAAGTCCAAATGTTCAAGTATTCAAGTAAGAGGTAGAAGATTACATCTTCATTTAGGTACCTCAAGTTGAGTCATGGGTGTCTTGGATGGGGTAGGAAGACAAGGCTTCCATTTAGGTACCCCTTTGATGTTCACCACTACACTTGATGTAAAAACAACCAAGGAGGGTCATGAACTAAGGTCTTTACATGTATGTAAAGTAAACTAACTAATAGAAATCATCAAATCATGTGAGGATTGTATGTTTGGAAAACCCAAGTTGTTCCATAATCACTCATGTATCAAAGACTATGTTTGACATGATTTGTGGGTTGAAACCCTAGACAAAACACCTAGTTTATGAGGTTTAATCCTCTGTTTTTAAATGTCTCAACCTTGTTTTTAAGCTTAACCAACCATGGGATAAGTTGTAAGCATTAGGACATAGGCATGAGATGTGTTAGACACAAGTTGCATAGGTTTAAACAAGTTTTGAAGAACATAAAAATCAAACAGAAAGTTTATGGACTATTTCGGGGCATTTCCAGGTCTGATTTCTCCAAGGAGAAGTCTAGGAATCGAACCCGATGATTATCCAAGCAAGTAGGAAAAAGAATCAAGTGAATCGGATAAGAATTGAGTGAGTTATGCTCATTTTCGTGAAGGGGTGTCAATCTGCTCGAACCTTTGCTTTCAGCTACGGTTTGGAGGATGTTTTGAGAGTTTTTAGTGTTGCCAAAGTGGTAGGGAGGCTGGTTATAAGTGGTATTTATAGGGGGAAGGAATAGGGTTTCAATGGGTTGGGCTTTGGAAGTGTTTAGAAGGGGTTACACCTTGAAACTAGCCCACAAAACCCAACTATATGGGGCTGAATTTTGCTGAATTGGGGCTGCCATATTTCTTTATTTTTTTTATTTTTTAAAACATTATAATGAGTAATTTTGTTAATTAAGTTGTGTAATAATATGCAACAATGTTTCCCCTAACTTGTAAAAAGGTGAAATATGAAATAAAACATGATTTAACTAGGTAAAAAGTGTAATGTACAAGTATGTAACATGTTTGTAAGTGACAAGTATATGTCACATATTAGATGATTAACCGTTGTATAAATAAGCATATTATTATGGGTTTTTAGGTATCAACAATATAAGGACAAGCATGGACATGCATCGTGAATAAGTATAAGTATGAATTACAAATAAGGATTCGATGTACAATGAATTCGAACGTATGAACATGTATGAATATGTAGATGGTGAATTTAAAGAAATACGAATTTTATTTATGATCCAAGTCTCGGATTTTACAACGAAAAGATGACTACAATAATACAAGATTTCCAAAAATAGCATTACAAGGCGAGCTTTCTAATTATGGAAAGTATGAAAAAGCAGGGCGTTACAGTCTCCCCTCCTTTAGGAAATTTCGTCCTGAAATTTATTCAAGAGGAAGACCTTGGAGAAAAAGCATTTTGGCTAAAAGAATCGATATTTGGGAGTTTTGAAACGTTTAGAAAAGTACGAAATTTTGAAGAACGATAGGATAGGAATTTGTTTGACTAAAATGGGTTGAGGCGTTTAAGCATAGGTAAAACGGGTATGCGTGCGCATAGGCAAAGGAGTTTAAATAAGTTTGAATGTGAACGGGGTTCATATGAAAGAAAGGATAATGGAGAATAATAGGAGTATGGGGTGAACAATTGACACTAAATGAATGCAAGTATATGAATGATATAAGTATTAGATAGACGAAAGTAGCGTGTTAAAGATGAAGTCTCGGCATGGATAATCGGATATGATGCGTTTGTGAGTTGTTTAAAGCTTGTATTAGGTCCAAAAGGTCTGTAAAACACTGAATGTCTCATGGCACGTTTTACGAAAATTTGGTAACATGGTGAAAACACTTATATATAGGAAGTACCAGCGGCGTATCCACCATGTTTTGACCATGTTACGTCCGTTTCGTCTTCGGTGTCATGTTACGTTCCGTGTATTACCATACGCAGTAGCACACTCTATGGTTCTCATACGCCTATCACTATAATCCCGTGTGCACCCGCGATTATTTTGATCGTCGCATGATCCGCATAGCTTGTACTAGTTGTGTATGAATCGGGGTATACATAAAAAAAATTTAGAATGTGTACGTACAAGAATGTAGTATATAAGCAAGTCCATGTTTAAGTATGTGTGGGACCCACGCAAGCGAATCCCTCGGGTTGCGCTCGCGTATAGGTACGAATGTATGAATCATGAGTAAGGATGAAAGTGTGAGCATAAGTTTAAGTATGAATACGCATGTATGTATGAGCATAAACATAAAACGTGTAAGTAGTATGTGTACAAGTAGAAGCGTAAAACGTATAAGTAGTATGCATATAAGTACAAGCATAAGACGTATGAACATAGGTGTAGGTATGAAAAATAAATATTGCGTAAATAGTGTTTGTTGGGACACCACGGATCTAAGTGTATAAAACATTCAAAAGGTCGAGTATGTAAATACGAATGATATAAATGATGTTATCGCGAGGTATCGACCAAAATGTGTACGATGATATGCATGTATAGTTGTTTAAATGAAACATTGAGTTTATCGAATCAAAATTAGGTTGACCTTGGTTGAAAGGGTAGAATATAGTTGTGTATGTAAGAGGATATAAAGTACTAATTGGTTAAGCATAATGTATTTTTGTAATGATTGAAATGCTACTTTTGTTAAAAAAAAAAAATTCATGTAAGTCAAAGATTGTCGGTTCCCATGAAGACTTCTTGCCCGCGTGTTTTGTAAATTGGTGTAGGAAAAAGGTTTTCGTTAAAAAGTAAGTTCGTTTCATCAAATAAGAAATTATGAATTTAGGAGGTCCTTGTGAAAACTAGGATCTTTAGAAGGGAAATTTAGCAAAAGGACTTAGAAATAAAAATAAAATAACAATTGATTTGTTGGTGTTGGAAAGGGTATTTGGTAAAAGAATCATATAACTTCTATAAGATCTTATAAGTATTCGGGAAAGGTTGGTTGGATTTTGATTAAAAGTAGAAGGTGGGCGTGTTTTAGTGATTAAGTCGAATATGAAGTTCATGGGCAAGAGTTTCATTGAACCGATTAAATTGATAGGTAGCATTTCGTAAGGTTTTGAAGTTCGAGCAATAAAACGTTTTAAGACATGATTATGAATTTCGCGTATATGAGTTGAGTGAAAATAGATTGTAGAATAAAAAGTACGTTTGATAAAACAATGTATTTCGAAATCTGTATGAGTGGGTATTTTTAAATAACATTAAACAATTTGGGTATAAAGTATGATCGAGTTTGCATAATAAGATGTTTCGAAAGAGAAGTTTTGGTAACGGTCACCTAAGTTAGGGAATCACCCCTAACTCGTTGGTGAGGTCGTTTTAAGGAAAAGGGAGTGGAGCTAATCGTCAAGGTAAGGAAGTCACTCCCATCTCGATGATATTTCTCCACTTGTCGTTACAAGGAAAACGAATTTAAATTATATGAAATCATGCATATGTATAAATGTATGGAAAAGGTTCAATATGTTGTGTGTGTGAAAAGAGAAATCGAAAGTAAACTCGAGTTTGAAAGATTGCATCGTATAAATAAATAATAGAAACACATGTTTGACCAAAGTTTGGAGTGTTCCAAACGGAACTTTGACTAACCAAAGTGGTCGAAAAGTCTTTTGAATTTGAGGAGCATGCTTTGGCCTAATAGGTAAAATACTCTCGCCGACAAGTCGGTTAACGGTATTTACCCTTCCGGTTACTACATGTCCCAAATCAATCGAAATTTCGAGACTTGGCGGGATTTATGAAAAAAATCAAGGAGTGGAACTAGTCGCCAAGGTGCGGGTTTCACCCCTAACTTGACGGTTTCGTATCCTAAGTGTGGTTGGTACTCGTCGGGTCAAAATTTAATTTCAACACTTTGACGAGGGTCCACTAGAATTTGAAATTTGAACTTCTCCATCAAGGTGAGGATTTCACTCCTAACTTGATGGTGAATTTCGTGTAAAAAGAAAAGGAAAGTGGATGGATTGAGAGTTGTTCACCAAATTATGGGTTTCACGCCTATTTTGGTGAACTCGTCTCGTTTGTGTAATATGTGTGTTGTCGGATTTAGAATAATCGAGTAAAACGCGTGAGGAAAAGTGTATATTAAAGATTAAACAAACAAGTATAACATGTCAAGAACATCACAATAAAAGTGAAATGATGAAACGAATATTAACGCATAAAAGTATGTCAAGAACACACATAAAGGATAAAATGAAGAAAAAAGTATTAACACATAATAAAATCAAGTATAGCATGTTAAGTGTTAACCCACAAGTGACACATATGCTTACAAGATCAAAAGAGAATAAATAAAAGCAAATAAGATAGCATGCTAGTAATTTCAAGTAAAACATACGAATAAAGCTCTAGAACTATAGACTAGGTTAAAGCATTCCTACTTTTCCTAATTCCCTATAGTTATGGCTCTGATACCAATCTGTCACACCCCAACCAATGGCGGAAACATCGGGATGAGACGAAGTGTGAAGATTGCTCGAGACATCATAACGCTAATAATTGTGACAAGTATTTAAATAATCCGATTTCATTTCATAAGATGAATTGTCAACATTACAAGAAATTCAAATACAACAAGTCTAACAAAATAACATGACAACATAACAAAAATTGATACAACATATTAAACCCTAACGTCTATATGTGTATCTAGGCATCAACGCTACTTCTTTTCTTAGCATCATCCTCATCAACCTGTAACATGTTTAAAATAAAGTTCAATGCAAAAGCAAAGGCGAGTATACAAGTTTGATACGTACATAGCAAAAGATAAGTTTGAACAATTCCTCATAGCAAGCATGTGATTCAAGATAAACATTTAAACATGGCATGTGTCTAACATATCAAACCAAGAAAACGCAATATGCTCATGACATAACCGATGATAAAGGGCGGGTCGTTAATCCTATAGCGCTACATATGTCACGGTTTGGCTCGTACGAAGTTAATGATAAGTTCAACACATAAGAATCACCCAAGTTTAAAGTATCAAGCCATCAACGTATACAAGCATGTTATAGGAATGTTCATGTGTTTAAGCAAAATGTTCATGTGTAAGTTTGTTGATAGATAAAACATGTTACACCCCAAAAGTGATAAAAGTAAAAGGGGAATACGAGTATACTCACAAAGTTTGCATATGTTTTCAGATTATCCAATGTGACAAAGTTGCCGAGGTTGGAAGGTTGAATGCGTAAGGGTTTAAGTTCAAGCATGTTTAGAGTCGAGATTTGGAATGAAAGTGACATGAAAATATTATATCAAAATATTCATCTTCACACATAACACTTGTATGACACTTGGTAACCTCATGGGTTATAATGATTTTATGAGTTGAACACCCATAAGAATCATAACAAGGTTTAGGTCCTTAGATGATAACCTACTACTTTGACAAATGAATATGATTTCAACATCAAAGATTCGAGTGTACATAGATAGTATGTAGGTCGTATATTATACACATATTATTAAGTCCAAATGTTCAGGTATTCAAGTAAGAGGTAGAAGATTACATCTTCATTTAGGTACCTCAAGTTGAGTCATGGGTGTCATGGATGGGGTAGGAAGACAAGGCTTCCATTTAGGTACCCCTTTGATGTTCACCACTACACTTGATGTAAAAACAACCAAGGAGGGTCATGAACTAAGGTCTTTACATGTATGTAAAGTAAACTAACTAATAGAAATCATCAAATCATGTGAGGATTGTATGTTTGGACAACCCAAGTTGTTCCATAATCACTCATGTATCAAAGACTATGTTTGACATGATTTGTGGGTTGAAACCCTAGACAAAACACCAAGTTTATGAGGTTTAATCCACTGATTTCAAATGTCTCAACCTTGTTTTTAATCTTAACCAACCATGGGATAAGTTGTAAGCATTAGGACATAGGCATGAGATGTGTTAGACACAAGTTGCATAGGTTTAAACAAGTTTTGAAGAACATAAAAATCAAACAGAAAGTTTATGGACTATTTCGGGGCATTTCCAGGTCTGATTTCTCCAAGGAGAAGTCTAGGAATCGAACCCCATGATTATCCAAGCAAGTAGGAAAAAGAATCAAGTGAATCGGATAAGAATTAAGTGAGTTATGCTCATTTTCGTGAAGGGGTGTCAATCTGCTCGAACCTTTGCTTTCAGCTACGGTTTGGAGGATGTTTTGAGAGTTTTTAGTGTTGCCAAAGTGGTAGGGAGGCTGGTTATAAGTGGTATTTATAGGGGGAAGGATTAGGGTTTCAATGGGTTGGGCTTTGGAAGTGTTTAGAAGGGGTTACACCTTGAAACTAGCCCACAAAACCCAACTATATGGGGCTGAATTTTACTGAATTGGGGCTGCCATATTTCTTTATTTTTTTCATTTTTTAAAACATTATAATGAGTAATTTTGTTAATTAAGTTGTGTAATAATATGCAACAATGTTTCCCCTAACTTGTAACAAGGTGAAATATGAAATAAAACATGATTTAACTAGGTAAAAAGTGTAATGTACAAGTATGTAACATGTTTGTAAGTGACAAGTATATGTCACATATTAGATGATTAACCGTTGTATAAATAAGCATATTATTATGGGTTTTTAGGTATCAACAATATAAGGACAAGCATGGACATGCATCGTGAATAAGTATAAGTATGAATTACAAATAAGGATTCGATGTACAATGAATTCGAACGTATGCACATGTATGAATATGTAGATGGTGAATTTAAAGAAATACGAATTTTATTTATGATCCAAGTCTCGGATTTTACAACGAAAATACGACTACAATAATACAAGATTTCCAAAAATAGCATTACAAGGCGAGCTTTCTAATTATGGAAAGTATGAAAAAGCAGGGCGTTACAACTTTAAATTGTTCGGTTGGTGGTTTATTATCAACCAACTTTTCTTTCAAGTTTTCAGAGACTCCCTGTTTTGTTTAGGTTGCCTTTGAACAGTTCCATGCAATGTGCCCAACTTTATTACATTGATAACAGGTTCTCATTTCTTTCTTCTGAGCAACATCATTCTTCATTCCCTCTTGCTTCTTAGCAACGAATTCTTTGTTCGTCTGCTTTCTGAACAAATTCTCTTTTTCTTCTTCAGAAGATGTTCCTGAAACAAATTTAGTTTTTTATTTATAAATTTTCTCATTTTAATGATTTTCAGATGGAATAAAACCTAATCCTTTCTTTTTGAAATTACTGTTATGGTTTCTTTTGATAACCAGAACCAGAACTGTAACCTTTTTTCTTATTCAATCTTTGTTGAACTCTTGAAGTGTATTTTTTAGGTTTTTCAGTAAGATTTACATCTTTTATTTCAGAAGTATTAATTTCTATTAATTTGAAAACCTTGTTAATCATTTCAGTTTTAACACCTCTTATTGGAATTCTTCATCAGAATATAATTTGTCAGAATCATTCAAAGTATATGCTACTTTCAATGTTTCGTCATTCAAATTATTTGATATCAGAAAATCATTATTGTAAACCCTTTTGCTTTTTTCAACTGTTGGACTTGAAGTGTCAGACTTTGACTTTGACTCCTCGGGTTCATCTTTATCCAACACCTGATCGACCACTTTCTTAATTAACTCAGACTCATGATCAGTGTCAGACGATGTGAATGTGATGTCAATGTTGTCTGGCAATCCATCTGAAGGTTCAGATTCCAACTTTAAATTGGTTGCCTTTTTGACTCTTTCTGAATTAGGATTTCGTGGAGAATATCCTTCTTCAAGCGGCGGTGGACACTTTGTATAATTGGTACTATGTTTCTTACCAGTATCCTTTACTTCAGACTTCTTCTCTTCAAATGCTTCCATGCCTTCTACTGTAGGGTAAATCCTGTCAATCACGTAAGAAGCACATGAATAACTTTTTAATAACCTGTTTACCCTCTCAGTTTCTATCCTCTGAGTTTCCAATTTTTGTTCAAGTTCAGCACATTTCTCAATATACAGATTGATGATTTTCTGCTTCATCGTGAACGCTCCATTGAGTGTCTTCATAGCTATTTCTTGTTCATTTCTTGACTTGTTATATTGATTCATAGCTTTGTTTAAAACATCATAAGATTCTTTCAGTCTGTTCATGTTATGAATCAATTTGTTGTTGTGCCTTTTCACAGTATCACAATTTTCACACTTCTCAGGCATCTTTTCAGTATCTGCTTCCTTCTCAACCTTGATAGCTGGAATTTCTTTAACCTGCTTCTTTATCACTCGAACATTTTCCTCGTGTTTGACCTTTTCTTTAACAGTTGCTGCCTTATGATTCTTCTTTTCCGCAACTTGTCTTTCTTTGATCTCTTCCAGTTTACCTGCAAAATACAAATTATACCTATCAGGTGAAAATTCTCTTTTATAATATTCAAGTTTTCGAATTTCTTCACTATCATCATCACTCTCTTCATCTGATGAGTGATCAAAGATTGGTGCTTTTTCTGAAGCTTCTTCTGTTGAAACTGGTTCTTCTTCTTCCTTTTTAGGACTGAATTGCTGAGATTCATAATAAGCATACGCTATTTCATCTTCAACAGTTGAATCTTCAAAAATTTGAGCAACAAATGCTTTAGAATCTGAAGTTCTGTTAGGATCATAATGATCCCAGTTAAAATCTTCTGGGATTCTTTCAACTTCTTGATGAACTAGATAAGCTTTCTTTGATGGCTCTTCGATCAGATCCTTCCTAGCATGTGAAGTTTGTGGCGATTGTTGTTGATGCAGAGCAACTTGATGATAAATCGCTTTTCGATGATAATCATTGTTGCCGAATGGATTTTGAGCTCCACTTGCTTCGCGATTTGTGCATTCTCGCTTAAAGTGCCCCTTCTCCCTACAACGAAAACAAGTAACTTTAGATTTGTCAAAACCTAAAGGTGAAGTTCCAGCATCACGGAAATCATCTCTTCCAGTGATCTGTTTAAACTTCTCAGCTCTTCTCAACACACTAGCCACACATCACTTTATATCCATTAGTTCCATCTCTTCAGCATCAATCTGATCATAATCCTCTTTGGTTAACAATTGATTACCAATCCTTCTGGCTACAAAACTTTCATAAGACTCTAACACGGTCACCAATAAAGACATATGACCTTTGGCAACCTCTTCCGAGAAATTCTGACCATTCTGAAGATGTAATGCAATGTTGCATTGTAGTACTTGGCCATTATTGGTTGCTGAAAAATTTGGTTCAAATGATGGATATGAAGAGAATCCATTATTGTTGTTTGACCCTTGAGATGACCCTCCAGAAGAAATGTTTGCGTTAAATGCAGTTTCGATCTTTGGTGCAATGTTGGTCTTATCAATCGTACTTCCTTTGTAGTACAGACCAATGTCCTGTTCACCATTAGAATTCTTCATTTTAGCCATCTTCTGTTGTTCCATCTCTTGAACTTTGAGTTTTTCAATAAACTTGCTCAGCGATAGATTTGCAAATTCACCATTATTCTTTAAAATCATAAGATACGTGCCCCAAACATCTTGTGGTAACGCATCGGCCAACTTTTCAACCCATTCTTCTCTATCCTTCTTAATATCAAATCGCTTCATGTTAACCACCAAATTGCAATATCTTTCTATAATCATTTTGGTGTTTTCAGTTTTCAATCCACGAAATAGATCAAATTCTTTCTTCAAAAGCGATTTTTTGTTCTTGATCATGTCTAAACTTCCAACAAACTCCGTTTTTAGTGCTTTCCACATTGAGTGTGCACTTCCGTTGTGTTGTAATAAGATCAAGATGTCTTCTTTAATGGCTTGTTGCAGTATAGTTATCATCATCTTTTCACTTTTGTATTTCTTTCTCTCTTTATCATCTAAGTCTTTAATAGCAACAATCTCTCCGTATTCATCAATCGGTCTAATATATCGTTCTTCAACACATTCCCACGCCTCTAAGTGATTTGCTTAAACCCAATTTTCGAAACGTTCCTCCCATCTACTCTACTCCTCGATAGTCATGAGCTTAGGCGGTTTTTGCATGGTGCCCATTTCATTTTCTAAGTTCACGTTCTGAGCCATAGTGATCGGGGTAGCAAATGCATTGTAAAATTCAGAATCCATGTTTCGGTGTAAAAAATTTCACTAACTAGATACTTTCAAGCGACCTGGAGATGTTTCACACGATCTGGAACCCAGTTTCAAACGATCTGGAATGCTATTAACCACACCCTATGAACTGAAGGCTATATTTTACGCGATCTGGAGTTTTCACTCACCCCGTGTGACCTGGTTAAACTTCCAAACGACCTGACACCCCTTCGTGTGAGCTGAGTGAATCAATCCGTGCCACCTGATGTTGTTTCAAGCGAACTAAACACCTCGTGCGACCTGAATCAATCTCACACTACCTGGACCTAATTTTCAAGCGACGTGGATGATATTCAAAAGATCTAAACAAATCGTGCGACTTGGATGATCAACTCATGCGACCTGAAGCAACTTCGAACGAACTGATATGTTTTTCACACGATTTGGCCATTTTTATCAAGTTTTATGTTGAATTAGGTTCTGATTTGTTCAAGGATTGATTAAAACAGTGTTTTACGTGTTATATTACGAAATCAGATCATTTTAACCGTAAATTCGTTGAAATTTTGAAGAAAAAGTGTAGAAAATGAGTAGAAATCAGTTTTTATCCGTGAAAACAAGCTGAAATGGTAAGAACTCTTCCTCCTGAGCTCTGATACCACTTGTTAGGATTGGGGAATCGATCAAACGAGACGTTCAGAAGAGTTCTAGACCAAATCAGAGGCGGAATTCATTGATTTGATCTTCATTGCAGCTTGATATGCTCTTAGAAGTAGATTAAATGTCGTTTGTATTGATTTAACACAATTACACGAGCTAGCGACACTTCGGCAGAGCTTCGCTACCGGAATCAGAATGTTACAAATGAAATCCCAAGACCTCCTATATATAGGGAATCCAGATCGCACGAACTAGTGTCCACACGATCTGGTCCAGGTCGCACGACCTGGTCCAGTCCGCACGAACTGGTCACTTCGTGCGAAGTGACTAGTTCCGATCTGTTTTCCGTTTTTCTCGTACTACGTGTCTTGGCCTATCTATTCTATTACACGACTCGATACAAGACGAAGTCAACAGATATATGCACTAACAGTTACAAACATGAAATACATCATGTACACCTGCCATTTCTTCTGGTAGTTGTAGCTGATAAGTGACTGGTGCTATTCACTGGATAACTTTAAATAGTCTGACATATCTGGGGCTTAGCTTTCCCTTCTTACCGAATCGGACTACTCCTTTACATGGAGAAACTTTTAATAGCACGTTGTCTCCAACTTGAAATTCTAATGGATTACGTCGATGATCGGCATAGCTCTTTTGTCGATCGCATGCTGTTTTCAATCTTTCCTTAATTTGAATTATCTTATCAGTAGTTTCTTGCACAATCTCGGGACCTGATAATTGACTTTCTCCTATTTCTGCCCAACATACTAGAGTTCAGCACTTTCATCTATAAAGTGCTTCAAATGGGGCATCATTAATGCTTGTGTGATAACTATTGTTATAGGAGAATTCTATTAGTGGTAAATGATTGTCCCAACTTCCTCCAAAATCTATTATACATGCCCTTAGCATGTCTTCTTACATTTGGATTGTCCTTTCACTGTGTCCATCTGTTTGTGGGCGATAAGCTATACTTAAGTTTAATCATGTTCCCATAGCTTTTTGGAAACTTTTCCAAAAGTGAGAAGTGAAACGACTATCCCTATCAGACACATTAGATAGTGGAATTCCATGTAATGAAACTATCTCATCTACATATAGCTTAGCTAGTCTTTCCATACTAAAGGTTTCCTTCATTGGTAGGAAATGAGCTGACTTGGTTAGTCGATCCACAATCACCAAGATTGTATCGTTACCTTTCCTTGTTTTGGGTAATTTGGTAACAAAATCCATTGTTATCAATTCCCATTTCCATACTAGCATTTCTAATTGTTGAAGTAAACCTGAAGGCTTCTGATGTTCAGCTTTAACTCGTGAACAAGTTAGACACTTAGAAACATAGCTAGCTATATCTTTTTTCATTCCTATCCACCAAAAAATATTCCTCAAATCTTGATACATCTTGTTACTACCAGGATGCATCGTATACCTAGACTTATGAGATTTTTCTAGAATTCTTTCTCATAGGTTTCCTTGGATAGGTACCCAAATCCTTTTCTTATGGAATCTCCAAATTCCATCAGTTCCTTTTTCTAATTCTTTTATTATTCCTTTCATTCCTTCATCATCATCCTTGATTACTGTTTCTTGGGTATTTTTCAATTGTTCCATTAAATCTATCTGCAGATTTAATCTGAGAGCAAGTACCTGTTTTGGCTCTCATGATACTTACGACTTAAAGCATCAGCTACTACATTAGCTTTACCTTCATGATATTGGATCTCATAGTCGTAGTCACTTAAAATATCCATCCATCTTCTTTGTCTCATACTCAACTCTTTTTACCCACAAATATACCTTAAGCTCTTATGATCTGTAAAGATGGTAACCTTACTACCATAGAAATTGTCACATCCCAACCGATGGCGGAAACATCGAGATAAGACGAACAAATCACTCAAAGCATCACAACACTATTGTGAAAATATAATTTAAATTCAAATTCATAAATGACTAAATCTAAATACATTGTTTCAAATAAAGCCAAATTGTAACAAGCATAATCCAAGATTCAAATATTGTTTATTATCAATGTGGGTTTCTACATCCATCCTAACTTGATTCTTCGTCACTTCGTCTATTAACCTGCAACATGTATTAAAATAACATCAACAAAATGTTGGCGAGTATACAAGTTTAATACATAGCATAAAGTAGAATAAAAAGTTTAAATGCTCATATCCAACACGAATAACATGATACAAGTTACTAATATGCTGAAACGGTGTCACTATATGATCAAACCCTAGAATACAACGCGTTAATTTTGCCTATCCCAACGAATAACGTGAGGTTGACATGTTTAACTTAACAATACCCAAGACTAAACGGGCGGTGCGTTACCCCTATAGCGATAAAATTGACGGATGTTACAGTCTCCCCTACTTTAGGAGATTTCGTCCTCGAAATCTAAGATTAACGTATTAGCATAAAAATTTAGAACAATCCACATGACATACTTAGTTAACAAGATTAATGTATCACTGGCATGTGAATAAACAGTGTGACAACCCGAGATTTCAAGGTCTTTCCCTACGCATCACTTATGTCACAATCTTGTTTTTACAATTTGTTTTACGTAGTGTCATGTAGTTTATTTGAATGATTAAAGTATATGTTCATGTTTAATGAGAAATGTTGAATGTTTAAATGTGTCATGTTAATGGTTATGGTTAATGTGTAATGGATCTTCGCCATCAACAGTATATGACGAAGAATGATTCTTCGTCGTCACGAACTCCCTTGGCGAAGATAGATCTTCTCCATCAACACCTTTGACGAACTTTGGCTCTTCGTCGAGGGGCATTGTTCGCCGGAAAGGGCCTTCGGCCCAGGTTGATTGGAGGCCCAGTATGGTCTGTTGTTATTTTATTCGTATAACCCTTCATAACCCGTTAAACGTAAACATATCGAACCCTAAGTTCCCTCTCCTCCCTCGCATACGTGACGGCTGCCATACTCTTTTCTTGAAGCTTTTCGTGGTTTTTCGTCTTGACCATCTCGGTTAGTTACTATTACCATTGTTTTATTCGATTCCCTGGTTTTATGTGATTGAATAGTTACAGGTTGTTGTGTTAAATCATATCTTTGCATGCTAGAAACAAAGGTCGATGTGGTGTTAAACTTATGAATAGGGTTTTGATGATCTGTGAATACGTGATGCATAAATGAATGATTGATGTTATACAAGTGTGATTCGATTTGGGTTGAATGTCGTTTACATTTGTGATTTACTGTCAATAACTAAATGGTGAATAGGAATATGTAAATCAATAAAGACTAGCCATGATTTCAAATCAATGACCATGATTAGGATTTATGTTTAACATAAACGGCGACAATTAGGGTTGGTTGAATTATATAAAGTAACTGTCGCTTGATCCATTATTCATGCTTGGAAATGTGTTAACTGTCGTATATGTTTAAGGGGTTGTAACTGTTTGATAGCCTGATGAGGGGCGACGAAGACTGATTCTCGACGAACCATGGTGGGTCTTCGCCGAACCCCATCTCGACGAAGAATGGGTTCTTCGTCACACCTCATCTCGACGAAAGTTGATTCTTCGTTAACGATGTCTGACGAACCCCGAGGGTCTTCGTCAAAAGCAAACTCGACGAAGGTTGATCCTTCGTCACAAGGATACTTCGTCGTGAAGGCAAATAGGTAGAACAGTAGACAATTACGATGCATATGATGATGAATACTTGTGTTATTAGATACTATTGTCGCAGGATAACAATAATTATGAATGAGAATTCTGATTTGACTTGTGTGGATAAAACACTCACCTGTTATGCATTCTTATGTGACATTCACATGAGATGTGAACTTGTATAAGAACTGGGTAATTGCTATATGATGTACAATGATCTTTGTGATGAATACAATCTGTGCTAAATACGTGACTCGATTGACTATGAAACTGACTTGATTGATAACCACGGTAGGGTTTGGTTGATTAACTGGAACGGGTAACTTGATAAACCGAGCAAATCTAAGGTGAGTTCATTCCTCTTGAGCATGCGTCCGGGTGGGGGGGACAATCATTGGGTATTCCTGAGAGGAATAAGTCATTTGGGTAAAACTGGAATGTTAGATAATACACTCATTTCCTATCATTTTAAGTCCCATCTTATACCGAATAGTTACCTGAGAGGTAACGGGGTATTAGTTGATAGCGCTATTAGGCTTGGCAACCTCACACCGTACCTGAGAGGACGGGCGTGAACTAATAACCTTAAATCATGACCAATGCTTAGATAGGGGGCATTGGGGACGGGCAATACAATCTAGTAGCCATCTTGTACGGTACTCGAGTTATTATCAACATTAAAATCGATGAACTGAACTAAACACTTGGTAACCAACGTTTTCGTAAAACTATGAACTCACCAGCATTGTCTGATACACTTGTTGCATGCTCGCAGGTCGTTAGGTACTATGGATAAGGAACTTGCTATCTGGATTTGCTGGAATGGTCATGGGTCGCACTGCTTGGATACGCATGGCTTGCTTCCTGATTTTACATACATTTGGTTTTGAAACACTTAAACAATTAATTACTATTTGCTTCCGCTGAACATGTTAAACTTGGATTATGTTTGTGGTTGTTTTTATTATAATGAATGGAATCTTTGTTAAACATTTTAATATTAGTTCAATGTGATTAGTGGCTAGATCCTGGTACGTCACACACCTAGCGGGGTTTCCGCTTGTGGTATTTTGGGGGTGTGACAGTTTGGTATCAGAGCCACTAGTTATAGTGAACTAGGTTTTAAAACATTTTTATAAAACCAGACTATAACCGAACACTTCAGAAAATCGACCATGACACTCAGCTCCAGATTGCAAGGTTCGTCTCTCGTTTACTTATTGCATAGCATATCTAGTGTACATTTATGTATGACATTGCATGTGAATGCACACTTAGCACTACAGTATGAATTCCTGTGTTATTAGCCTACGTTATGCGTTTGATAGTGTGACGCTCCTCTAAAACCTTCATGATCTATGTTATGGTGTCTTTTGTTTTGCTACTCGAAATTGAGGAACCTTATAGCACGAGTTGGGAGGAGCTGAGATAAACATGCAAATCGCATTGTTATTATGGGTGCATACATAATAATAATGTGGGGTGCATGTGAGTCCCAGTGAGGCCTGACGAGTGTGAAAGGGGTTCTGCTCTGTTGTCTGAAGTAATGATAGAACTCAGTAAACTGTGGAAGTCATAGTGATGCTTGACTCCTACTCAAACCTTTTCCCGTCTTTCGGTCAACACGTGAATCAGAACAATCCGCCTGCATGCACGTTTAAGACGTTCATGGATTGTAAGCCACAGACGTTCAGTGGGACTAAAGGAGCTGTGGGACTACTACGTTGGTTTGAGAAGGCAGAATCGGTGTTTGCTATGTGTAACTGTCCTGCTGGGCACAGAGTGAAGTATGCTACGGGCACATTGGAGGATGGTGCCTTGACTTGGTGGAATGCCCAAGTCCAGATGCTGGGCATTGAAATGGCGAATGCCACTACTTGGGAGGATTTCAAGGAGTTGATGAGAGAGGAGTACTGTCCTCGTGATGAAGTGCAGAAACTGGAGAACGAGTTCTACGATCTGAAGATGGCAGGATCTGAGATCGAGGCGTACATGAAACGGTCTCATGAGCTTGCGAATATGTGTCCTAACTTATCTCGACCACCGCCTCGTAGAATCGAACTGTACATCAAAGGAGTAGCCACGCAGGTTAAGGGCTTGGTTACAGCAGCGAACCTCAACAACTTACCTCAGATCATCCGCTTAGCTCACAAGATCACAGATCAGGAGGTGGAGGGTGGCTCGCTACCACCACGTGTTTCTACGACATCTACTACTGCTACAGCTACTACTCCCGCTACTGACAGCAAACGCAAATGGAATGAGGTGGACAAGGTGTCCAACTCGAATCAGTCACAGAAGAAACCAGACCACAGTATCAACCGCAGTTTAAGCTAGTCATCTTCTGTGAATCAGAATTAGAGCAACAATTCAAATCAGGGCTCCTATGCGGGAAAGCAACCCAAGTGTAACGAGTGCAATTTTCATCATTGTGGGTCGTGCACTCGAGTCTGTCACAGGTGCAACAAGGTGGGCCACATGGCTAGAGATTGCAGAGCTCCACTCCCAAGACAGCAGCAGCAACCCCCACAGCAACAGTAGCCACAGCAACAGAAGTGGCAGCAGCCTCAGCAGAATCAGGGAAATCATAAGGGATGTTTTCAGTGTGGTGACGAGGGTTATTTCAGGCGGGATTGCCCTCAACTGAATCAAAATGCTGGTAATAACAACAACAACATTGGGAACAAAAACAATGGAAACAATGGTGGGAATGGTGCGCGTGGAAGGGTGTTTACAATTGGTGCTGGGGAAGCTAGGAATGATGGCAACGTTGTGACTGGTACGTTTTCCGTGAACAATCTATTTGCTTCTGTTTTATTCGACTCTGGTGCCGGTTGGAGTTATGTGTCTTTGGGGTTCAGTCGTCGGTTAGGGTTGACTCCTACACCTCTTGTAAATAAGCACGTAGTAGAATTAGCTGATGGTAAATCGATTGAAGCTTCACATGTTCTTTTTGGGTGTAAACTTGATCTTATGGGTCAAGTGTTCGATATTGACCTACTTCCCGGTACTCTTGGAAGCTTTGATGTAGTCGTTGGTATGGACTGGTTATCTAAACATCAAGCGGAAATTCTCTGTAAAGAGAAAATCATGCGTATCCCTCTCCCCAGTGGGGAATCCCTGTCGGTTCAAGGTCATCGTTGTGGTGCAATGGTTAGCATCATCTCAGCCATGAAAGCCCAGAAGTGTCTACGAAAGGGCTACCCTGCTATTCTAGCACTTGTTACTGATACTCAGTCTGAAGAGAGGAAAATCGAAGACCTTCCAGTTGTTCATGAGTTTTCCGATGTGTTTCTTGAAGAACTTCCTGGTTTACCTCCACACCATCACGTGGAATTTCAGATTGACCTTACACCAGGAGCAGCCCTGATTGCTCGTGCTCCTTATCGTTTTGCACCAGGAGAGTTGCAAGAGCTGTCAAATCAACTCCAAGAATTGTTGGATAGAGGTTTTATCCGACCCAGTTCTTCGCCCTGGGGAGCCCCAGTTTTGTTTGTGAAGAAGAAAGACGGGTCCTTTCGTATGTATAGATTATCGAGAACTCAACAAGGTGACAGTCAAGAACCGCTATCCTTTACCACATGTACGACGACCTGTTTGACCAGTTGCAAGGGTCAAGTTTTTACTCGAAGATCGATTTAAGATCGGGCTATCATCAGATGAGAGTCCGAGAGGAGGATGTCCCTAAAACATCATTTCGAATGCGGTATGGCCATTATGAGTTTCTGGTTATGCCATTCGGGTTGACGAACGCACAAGCGGTTTTCATGGACCTTATGAACCGCGTGTGCAGACCGTATCTCGACGATTTCGTCAATGTGTTTATCGATGACATCTTGATCTACTCAAAGAGCAAGGAGGACCACGAGCGACACTTGCATCTTATCTTGGAGCTCCTGAGAAGGAGCAACTCTATGCGAAATTCTCTAAGTGTGATTTCTGGATTCGAGAAGTACACTTCCTTGGTCACATTGTGAATGAAATGGGGATACACGTGGATCCTGCTAAGATTGATGCTATCAGAAATTGGGCGGCACTGAAGAATCCTTCGGAGGTGCGACAATTTCTTGGTCTCGTTGGGTACTATCACGGATTTATTAAAGACTTCTCGAAGATTGCTCAACCTCTTACTTCGTTGACACAGAAAGGCGTGGTATACTCTTGGGGAACGAAGCAGGAAGATGCTTTCCAGCTCTTGAAACAAAAACTCTGCAGTGCACCAATCTTGTCATTACCTGCGGGTACCGAGGATTTTGTGGTGTATTGTGATGCTTCTATTCAGGGTCTCGGTTGTGTGCTAATGCAACATGAGAAGGTGATAGTGTATGCTTCTCGGCAGTTGAAGGTTCATGAGAAGAATTACACGACTCACGACTTAGATTTGGGGGTCGTGGTCTTTGCGCTAAAAGTCTGGAGGCATCACTTGTACGGTACTAAATGCACTATTTATACCGACCACAAAAGCCTTCAGTATATCTTTGATCAGAAGGAATTAAATATGCGACAGCGTCGCTGGATAGAACTCTTAAACGACTACGATTGCGCCATCAAGTACCACCCAGGTAAAGCTAACGTTGTAGCTGATGCCCTTAGTCGAAAGGAAACGAAACCCAAGCGTGTACGAGCCTTACAGCTCACTATTCACTCAAATCTTCCTGATCAGATCCATTCGGCTCAAACTGAAGCGTTGAAGGAAAAAAAACCTGGAAGTTGAATATTTACGGGGCATGGAGAAACGACTCGTGGAAAGATCTGACGGCATTTATTATTTTATGGAACGGATATGGATTCCTTTGTATGGTAGTCTTAGGGAGCTGGTGATGGACGAAGCGCACAAGTCCCGATATTATGTTCACCCAGGTTCAGATAAGATGTATCAGGACCTTAAAGTCTTGTATTGGTGGCTGAAGATGAAAGCTAACATCGCGACGTATGTGAGTAAGTGCTTGACTTGTGCAAAAGTCAAGGTAGAGTATCAGAAACCCTCAGGCCTGCTTCAGCAACCAGAAATACCCATGTGGAAATGGGAGCAAATTGCTATGGATTTCGTCACTAGTCTGCCAAGAACTCAAAACAGAAACGAAACCATCTGGGTGATCGTTGACTGCCTAACGAAATCTGCGCACTTCCTTGCGATCAAAGAAACTGATAAGTTCTCACAACTTGCTGATGTTTATCTGAAAGAAGTGGTTTCTAGGCACGGGGTGCCAACCTCTATTATTTCTGATCGTGACCCGCGTTTTATATCAGATTTGTGGCAGGCGATGCATAAATCTTTCGGCTCACGTCTCGACATGAGTACCGCTTATCACCCGCAGACGGATGGTCAAGGTGAACGAACCATCCAGACACTCGAAGACATGCTGTGAGCATGTGTGATCAATTTTGGCAAAGGCTGGGAGAATCACTTGCCGTTGATGGAGTTCTCTTACAACAACAGCCACCATACCAGCATCTAGGCAGCCCTGTTCAAAGCATTGTACGGGCGAAAATGTCGTTCACCTCTCTGTTGGGCCGAGGTGGGTGACAGTCAGATCACCGGACCGAAACTTGTACTTGAAACTTCAGAAAAGATTGTCCAGATCAGAAACGGTATGGCGGCAGCGCGCGACCGCCAGAAAAGCTACGCTGACAAGCATAGGAAACCCTTGGAGTTCGCTGTGGGCGATCGTGTTATGTTGAAAGTTTCACCCTGGAAGGGTGTGGTGCAATTTTGGAAGTGCGGCAAGCTTAATCCACGCTATGTTGGGCCATTCAAAATTTTGGAACGTATTAGTAAAGTGGCGTACAAGCTCGAATTACCTGCTGAGTTGGGTAACGTTCATGATGTATTCCATGTTTCGCAACTGAAGAAGTGTTTGTCTGATGAAACACTTGTGGTACCACTTCAGGAGCTGAAAATCGATGACAAATTGCAGTTTGTCGAAGAACCCATCGAAATCATGGATCGGGAAGTCAAGGTCCATAAGCATAGTCGAATCCCGATCGTGAGAGTCCGTTGGAACTCAAGACGTGGACCGGAGTTCACGTGGGAGCGCGAAGATCAAATGAAGCTCAAGTATCCTCAATTATTCCCAACTGACCAATCTAAATCTAATGCAACTGGTGAATTTCGGGGCGAAATTCCCTTTCAAGTTGGGGATGATGTGGCACCTGCGGAAAATCCACAGTCATCCTAATTTAACATCTTGCCGCTTTGGATGACTTGTCAAATTTCGGGATAAATTTCTTTCAAGTTGGGGATGATGTGACAACCCGAGATTTCAAGGTCTTTCCCTACGCATCACTTATGTCACAATCTTGTTTTTACAATTTGTTTTACGTAGTGTCATGTAGTTTATTTGAATAATTAAAGTATATGTTCATGTTTAATGAGAAATGTTGAATGTTTAAATGTGTCATGTTAATGGTTATGGTTAATGTGTAATGGATCTTCGCCATCAACAGTACATGACGAAGAATGATTCTTCGTCGTCACGAACTCCCTTGGCGAAGATAGATCTTCGCCATTAACACCTTTGACGAACTTTGGCTCTTCGTCGAGGGGCATTGTTCGCCGGAAAGGGCCTTCGGCCCAGGTTTATTGGAGGCCCAGTATGGTCTGTTGTTATTTTATTCGTATAACCCTTCATAACCCATTAAACATAAACATCTCGAACCCTAAGTTCCCTCTACTCGCTCGCATACGTGACGGCTGCCATACTCTTTTCTTGAAGCTTTTCGTGGTTTTTCGTCTTGACCATCCCGATTAGTTACTATTACCATTGTTTTATTCGATTCCCTAGTTTTATGTGATTGAATAGTTACAGGTTGTTGTGTTAAATCATATCTTTGCATGCTAGGAACTAAGGTCGATGTGGTGTTAAACTTATGAATAGGGTTTTGATGATCTGTGAATACGTGATGCATAAATGAATGATTGATGTTATACAAGTGTGATTCGATTTGGGTTGAATGCCATTTACATTGTGATTTACTGTCAATAAATAAATGGTGAATAGGAATATGTAAATCAATAAAGACTAGGCATGATTTCAAATCAATGACCATGATTAGGATTTCGGTTTAACATAAACGGCGACAATTAGGGTTGGTTGAATTATATAAAGTAACCGTCGCTTGATCCATTATTCATGCTTGGAAATGTGTTAACTGTCGTATGTGTTTAAGGGGTTGTAACTATTTGATAGCCTGAGGAGGGGCGATGAAGACTGATTCTCGACGAACCATGGTGGGTCTTCGCCGAACCCCATCTCGACGAAGAATGGGTTCTTCGTCACACTTCATCTCGACGAAGGTTGATTCTTCATTGAACGATGTCTGACGAACCCCTAGGGTCTTCGTCAAAAGCAAACTCGACGAAGGTTTATCCTTCGTCACAAGGATACTTCGCCGTGAAGGCAAATAGGTAGAACAGTAGACAATTACGATGCATATGATGATGAATACTTGTGTTATTAGATACTATTGTCGCAGGATAACAATAATTATGAATGAGAATTCTGATTTGACTTGTGTGGATAAAACACTCACCTGTTATACGTTGTTATATGACATTCACATGAGATGTGAACTTGTATAAGAACTGGGTAATTGCTATATGATGTACACCTGTTTTTCAGTTGGCCTCATGTATATATATATCTAGGCCAATGTTATTGGTTGTGATCTTTGTGATGAATACAATATGTGCTAAATACATGACTCGATTGACTATGAAACTGACTTGATTGATAACCACGGTAGGGTTTGGTTGATTAACTGGAACGGGTAACTTGATAAACCGAGCAAATCTAAGGTGAGTTCATTCCTCTTGAGCATGCATCCCGGTGGGTGGGACAATCATTGGGTATTCCTGAGAGGAATAAGTCATTTGGGTAAAACTGGAATGTTAGATAATACAGTCATTTCCTATCATTTTAAGTCCCATCTTATACCGAATAGTTACCTGAGAGGTAACGGGGTATTAGTTGATAGCGCTATTAGGCTTGACAACCTCACACCATACCTGAGAGGACGGGCGTGAACTAATGACCTTAAATCATGACCAATGCTTAGATAAGGGGCATTGGGGATGGGCAAAACAATCTGGTAGCCATCTTGTAAGGTACTCGAGTTATTATCAACATTAAAATCAATGAACTGAACTAAACACTTGGTAACCAACGTTTTCGTAAAACTATGAACTCACCAGCGTTGTCTAATACACTTGTTGCATGCTCGCAGGTCGTTAGGTACTATGGACAAGGAACTTGCTATCTGGATTTGCTGGAGTGGTCATGGTTCGCACTGCTTGGATACGCAAGGCTTGCTTACTGATTTTACATACATTTGGTTTTGAAACACTTAAACAATTAATTACTATTTGCTTCTGCTGAACATGTTAAACTTGGATTATGTTTGTGGTTGTTTTTATTATAATGAATGGAATATTTGTTAAACATTTTAATATTAGTTCAATGTGATTAGTGGCTAGATCCTCGTACGTCACACGCCTAGCGGGGTTTCCGCATGTGGTGTTTTGGGGGTGTGACAAACAGGTCAACCCATCATGTACCGTAATTGAATGACTTAACATGACCCCCAAGACTCAAGGGCGGTGCGCTACTCCTATAGCACTACGTATAGTGCTATACATGTTAAGGTGTGGCTTCTTACGAAGTTAATGACAAGTTTATCACATAAGAATCACCCAGTAACACGAATCCAGTATAACATACTAGCATGCATGTATTAGATTGTTGTGAAATAAATTCCAAATTTTGAAAAGGGAAAGTTTGAATCGTACTGTGCCTCCAAGATTGAAATGATATATCGTATAAATGTAAAACACATTAAAATTGAGATAGCATAAAAGATATCCATCATAAAAAAAAAATTGGATTGTCACGGAACGTAACATAAGACTATTTCAAAGTAAATCGAAGTCCTTTTCGAATTAAGGAAACGTGCTTTGGCCTAATAGACAAATACTCTCATTGAGAAGCGACTAACAATATTTGTCCTTCCAGTTACTACACGTCCTTAGTCAATTGGGAAAATCGAAACTTTGGCGAGATTGAAAATCGAAGAGTGGGACTAGTTATCAAGATATGAGTTTCACCTCTAACTTAATAACATCGTACCCTAACGTGGTTGGTACTTATCAAAAGATAAGGGTCCACTAGAATATGAAATGGAAATTTCCTTCAAGATTTGGATATCACTCCTAACTTGAGGGTAAATTCCGTGCAAAATTCAAAGTATAGCTGAATGAAAGTCATCACCAAATGTGGGAATCACCCCTATTTTGGTGAGTCGTTTCGATTGTGTTACAAGAGTGTCTTCAAAGCCTCATTAGTGTGTATTGTGTTAACCTTAGGAAAGGCATGCATGTTAAAAGACCAAAGAGAATAGAGGGAAACAATTAAGATAGAAGGAAGGTAGTTTTAAACAATACATAAGGATAATCTCCTAAACTATAGACTAGGTAAAAGCATTCCTACCTTTCCTAATTCCCTATAGTTATGGCTCTGATACCAATCTGTCACACCCCAACTGATGGCGGAAACATCAGGATGAGACGAACAAATCACTCAAAGCATCACAACACTATCGTGACAATATAATTTAAATTCAATTTCATAAATGACTAAATCCAAATACATTGTTTCAAATAAAGCCAAATTGTAACAAGCATAATCCAAGATTCAAATATTGTTTATTATTAATGTGGGTTTTTACATCCATCCTAACTTGATTCTTCGTCACTTCGTCTATCAACCTGCAACATGTATTAAAATAACATCAACAAAATGTTGGCGAGTATAAAAGCTTAATACATAGCATAAAGTAGAATAAAAAGTTTAAATGCTCATATCCAACACGAATAACATATACAAGTTACTAATATATTGAAACAGTGTCACTATATGATCAACCCTAGAATACAACGCGTTAATTTTGCATATCCCAAAGAATAACGGGAGGTTAACATGTTTAACTTAACAATACCCAAGACTAAGCGTGCGGTGCGTTACCCCTATGGCGATAAAATTGACGGATGTTACACAAATAATTTCTCCAAATCTTAAGGGCAAAAATTATCGCTCCTAACTCTAGATCATGAGTTGTATAGTTCTCCTCGTGCTTCTTCAGTTGTCTAGATGCATAAGCAATTACCTTCTCGCGTTGCATCAACACGCATCCTAATCCTAATTTAGAAGCATCACAGAAGACTACAAAATCTTCAGTTCCTTCTAGCAACGCAAGTATCAGTGCATTTGTTAACCTTTGCTTCAAGGTTGTAAAGGCTTCTTCTTGCTTAGGTCCCCATTCAAACTTAACTAAATTACACGTTAACTTGGTTAACAAAACGGCTATCTTTGAGAAATCTTGAATAAAGCGTCGATAGTATCCAACTAATCCTAGGAAACTTCTGACTTCTGTAGATGACTTAGGTACTTTCCAATTAGTAATTGCCTCTATCCTTGAGGGATCTACATGAATTTCTTCATGATTAATCAAGTGACCTAAGAATTGCACTTCTTGCAACCAGAATTCACACTTAGAGAATTTAACATTAAACTTATCTTTTCTCAACAGTGTTAAGAGTACATGTAGATGCTTACTGTGCTCTTCCTTGCTCTTGGAATAAATGAGTATATCGTCTATGAATACAATTACAAATTTATCCAGGTACGGTTTACATATCTTATTCATCATGTCCATAAATGTTGCGGGAGCATTTGTTAGACCGAATGGCATGACTGTAAACTCGTAATGACCATACCTAGTTCTAAAAGCATTCTTAGGAATGTCGTCTTCCTGTACTTTCAGTTGATGATATCCGGAGCGTAAATCAATTTTATAAAAATATCGAGCTCCTTGTAATTGATCAAATAAATCATCAATCCTAGGTAGTGGGTATCGATTCTAAATGGTGACCTTATTCAATTCCCTATAATCGATACACATCCGCATCGACTCATCCTTCTTCTTAACAAACAACATAGGTGCTCCCCAAGGGGATGAACTTGGTTGTATGAATCCTTTTTCTAGCAATTCATCTAATTGCTTCTTTAATTCCAGCATCTCCGTTGGTGCTAAACGGTAATATGCTTTAGCATTTAGTGCAGTTCCAGGTATCAGATGAATTCTGAATTCTACTTCTCGGTCACGCGGTAGTCCAGGTAGATCTTTTGGGAAAACATCGGGGTATTCTGATACTACCGGAATTTCTTTCAGTTCCTTGCCTCTAGTATTAATGATCACTGAGATCATATACACTATGCCTTGCTTCCGGGCATAACTTGCAGCTTTTACCACTGAGATGAATTTTGTTGGCTTGTCTGGCTTATCTCCTCGTATTAGGATCCTCTCTCATGTTGGCGTACAAATCTCAACAGAATTTTGATCACATAGGATTCAAGCATGGTTGGCTACTAACCAGTCCATTCCTAATACTACAATGAATCCTGCTAGATTCATAGGTAGAAGATTTGCCGTGAACTTATGTCCTAATAATTCTATCTTCCCTCCTTGAAGTACGTCGCGTATGTCGGTGGAGTTTCCTTCTGCCGTTTCTACCGTACAAGCTTGACTAGGCTTAGTTAACGGTTGATTTAGCGCTTGACAGAATGCAGTATTTATAAAACTTTGGTTTGCACCAGAGTCAAATAATACTTTAGCGTAGACGTCATGAATAAGAAACGGTCCGGCAATTACGTCGGGAATCATAGCTGCCTTTTGCGTTGTACGCGTAAAGGCTCGTGCGTTCTTCTTGTTGGCTCTGTCTGTTTCTTTTGCCTTATTGTCGGTTGCCTTTGTCAGTTTAGGGCAATCCGGTTTACTCCGCAATTGAAACATATAGTAGTTTTCCTTCAACATTCTTCTTCTTTGTGCCCAGGTATTTTTGCAGAAATTGCAGTACCTATTACACCTTCCTGAATGCTTCTGTTGCAAAATCTGCAGAGAGGCGATGCAGAAGACTGCCCGACTCCTCTCTTGTAGGTATTACCCGAGCGAAAACCTTGGGTAATTTTCTGGGCTAACTCTTTCTTCTTGTTTTCTTCCCTTGTGCGGGCAGATCAATCCGTTAGTCAAGGTATTAGCCAATTCGAGTGTTTCCTCAATTGTCTGAGGTCTAGCAGCCTTGACTATGTCACGGATCTCACTAATTAATCCCCAAATATAGCGAGAAATTAGTACAGATTCTGGCGAGGCCAGAGTTGGTACCATTCTTGCGTATTCGAAGAATTTCGTCGTATACTCACGACAATTCACGTCAACCATTTTGTGATTTAGAAACTTATTTGCCGTTTGTTATTTTACATAAGGGGGACAAAATTTCCTTTCTATCATTTCCTTAAATTCTCCCTATTTCATGGCATAGGCAATGTCGCTTCCTTTTGCCTGAAGAATAGTATTCCACCACTAAAGCTTCTTCTTTAAAGCGATTGGAAGCGTACATTAGTTTGTCTTGTTCAGCACATTTGCTGATCTTAAGAATAGCTTTCGTCTTTTCTAGCCATCGCAGAGCAGCTGTAGCTCCTTCACTGCCTGCGAACTCAGTTGGATTACATTCTAAAACTTCCTTGTAACTACATCCAATAGTCATTGCCTTCATCTTCTTAGGAAATGGGGCTTGGATGATATCATCATTGCCTCCATTGATGTTGTGACTAAAGTCGTTACTACAAGTACACTTGCTACTCACAGCTTTAGTGTGTTCTATGGGGTTTTTAACAGCTTTAAATATTAAGGGTATAACATCGGCTATTCCCTGGGTGATTATGTTTTCTATGGCACTTTTATCCAGGAAGTTTTCCTGGTTGTTCTGGATTGATTGGTTAACTTCGTTTGACATTTGAATTGCAAACATATTCCAAATATTAATATCACAGAGTAAATAGCAAAATAATCAAAATATTGTAAATGCAAACACACAATTAATCAGAGCATATTGTCAAAAACTCTGATCATTGCGACTTATATATATATATATATATATATATATATATAATATACTTTGTATATTTTACATACATTACCACAAATATAGTTATATATATATACACATATATTAGTTTTTTTTCACAAAATACAGAAATGTATTATACATGCACATTATATAAAGTTAGTCTTTTTCTTCAAAAGTTAAACTCTCTCTCGTCGTATTTCCAGACGAGATTCTCTCCCACGTTCCTGATCCTGCTTCCCGCATCTATGAGTTATTCGCTGTAATGGCGAAGTTCTGCCACGTTCTCTAGATTCATCGGGGGAAACGCCACGGGTGCCGGTTCGAATTGTGGGTAGAATGGATTGGGATTATTCATTAGATTTTGAAACACCCAATCATTGGTCCACCACTCCTCTACCGAATTTTGGAGCGGTAGCCGTGGGATTGCTGGTGCGGGAATTATCTGCTCCAGGTTCATTGGTATCGCAGGTTGAATGGGTATGTTCAGATTTATTTCCTCTCGTATCGGCCTGAACATCTCGCAGTTGGCATGCTTTTGATCTAACTCTTCCCACGTTCATGGTAAAGAAGTTGGATTCGAACTTTCACCTCCAATTTCTTTTCCTTTTGCTTCTCCCGTTCTTTTTGTTTTTGGTGCAGCTGTCGCTTTCTTCTTCCTTCCTCTTTTCCAGTCTAGCATTCTCTTCCTCTTTTTAGGTGGTGCTTTTGGTAATGGTTGCGCTTGGAAGATCATTTGTTCATCTGCATCAGCTTGGTATCTAGATTGATTCTCAGTAGTTTCCATATATGTACTGCTAGTTCTCTAGAGCTCATACTATTAGTAAAAAACAATAAAAACAACGAACTCCGAAAATCGGATATATAATATTTAATTAGTATCACAGCATTCACAGAAGCATTTAATCTAATTCCTGACTACTAATTTTAAGCATTTAAACCAGTAGCTCTGATACCACCTTCTGTCACGACCCCCGACCCTACCTCGGGCAGGAGCCGTGACGCAGACACGAGTGGTACCTGTGTTTATTAAATTTGTAGCGGAAAACTTATCAGGACCGGGTGTCAGGAAAAATACCCGTATTTACATAAAGGATTTTCACTTGGATACATCCTTGACTACAAAAACACGTTTTATTCAGGTTTACATAGCCACTTATTTAAGCTGGAGTGCTTCACGGCACTTTTTTTCACTTCACATTTGATCAACGAAAATTACTGGTGAGTTCATTCAGTTGTATAAAACTTCTTTGTTATAATTTACAACATTAAGGGTTTTTACATTTGTTTATATCTAACAATTACTCAAATCAGTATTGCGACTGGGGCAAATCCCGGTGCTTGTGGTCATATTACTATTGGCTAACTCGTCGTCCAATAGCATGCTAGACAAGTAATGTATACAAAACCGCACATACCGACAGTAATTTCAGAATATAAAGACTTAATCACTGTAAGTATAACTGAAAAACATTTAGGGTTTTGCAAAGCATTTTGATAAAAAGAGAATGACTCACATTGCAGATTTAGGGTACTTGTACTAGCCTACTGGTTAAAGCCTGGTTTCCTAATTAAACATACAATGCACACGTATTAGTGTATTAACTCAATTCAACTTTAACGATAATCACAAGATCAAAACCCACAATGAATGACAAAGTGTAGACGTATACAGGCAGCACTTTAACATCCATTGGATCGGTTGCAATCGATCGGACAAAGTACCATACCGGTGATTAGAGTTATTACCCTGATAACGGGCAGAGGTTCAGTACTTCGAGTATTTTGTGGGTAAAATACTGAGCAGATTCGAGAGAGAAAGAAAAGGATTCTGAGCAGTTTGGAAAGCCTGTTTCGTGCTCAATTTATAGGTGAAATTGGAGCTTCTCGCACCCAGCGATACCCTAGGGGTAGGCGGTCGCGTCCCGCGAGACCCCCCTATCTGGGGCATAGCTGGACTTAGTCACCAAGTAGACTTTACACGTGTCCGACGCGTGTCCAAGGCGGTTTAAGAGAGTCTCACGGCCCGCGTGACGTTTGTGTAAGGTTGTCGCGGCCCGCGACAGTCCACTAAATCTTTTATTTTTGATATTTCAAGCAGAATCTCATCGTACGTGCTTGGGTTTACGAGTACGGATTGTTGTGGGGCCTATTTGAGGTTTGTTACATTTTTTGTACTGGATCTTTTATGTTAGATTTTTTTGTATTAGATTTTTTGTGTTGTATTTTTTTTTTTTTTTTTTGAGAAAATAAAAAGGTGAAAGTTTGTGTTTTACGACCAAAATGCCCTTTTATCCTACTTATAAGGAGTGTCACGTGTCATATCCACAATCCTTTTTGGCTACTTAGGCGAAACTCATTTTTAGTGGATATTTCCCCTAATGGAGAATTCAAATGAGAAGAAATTCTTTGTAAGAAAAAAAAAGATATTTCAATCAATAAGAATGTTTTATTTTGTTTCATTTAATATTTGTGTTTAATATTTTTTTATTGTAGTCATATATTAGTAAACTTATATAGATTATTAATTTATGGTCTTCCTTTTTAGTAGCTAACTATATTTAATTTCTAACTTATTTTCAAAATATATTTTTTTTCAAAAAAAAAATAATTTACAGTAGTGTAAGATAAATTACGAACTGTGTAGGATAAAGTATTGGATAAATTACGACATGTGTAGTATAAAATTCGATAATGTGTAGGATATATGTAGGATAAAATGAAATTAACTAATTATTAGATAGAGAATAATTAATGTGATAAGTTATAAACTTTTAATGTTTTACCATTATATGTTTTTCTTTTTTTTTCTTCTTAAATTGATCTCCCCCCTATATATATATAGGAAAATGGTAAAATGAGAACCACCTTGAGTTGTGAGAACCATGAGAACTAGACTTTCCCAAATGTTTTTTCAAAAAAAAAAATTCAGAAAACTTAAAAAATCACCTGTTACAGAAAAAAATGCCCATGCAAACATTTACATCGCCGTACACAAAATTTACATAATGTGTAAATAAAATTTACATCAGGCGTAACTATTAACTCGACAATTTTTTTTTGTTTTTACAGATGTGTTTGTAACATTTTCATCTAGGTTTGTGCAAAAAATGGTGGCCCAACTGGCGCGAGAAGTAGGAGTTCCCATGGTTCTCACAACTCATTATGGTTCCTAACTGAACCGAATCCTTATATATATATATATATATATATATATATATATATATATATATATATATATATATATATATATATATATATATATATATATATATATATATATAGGATTAGGTTCAATAGTGAACAACTTCTTAAGAGTGAACTGAGTGAATTAATCTTGGCCCTTGATCATTTTTTAAATTAAAAGGGTAAGATTGAAATTAGCAAGTATGTTTAATTAAAATCCCTTAATTTTCTCATCTCTTAACTCTCTTTCTCTATCTCTCTCATTTTTAATTATTTCTCCATTATTTTAATTATAAGAAATTAAAGGGCTTTAAATTTTGGTAGACCATCATGGATTACGACATTATCATTCTACATCTTTAGCTCATATCTTGGAGTTGATTAATGAATATTGCAGGTATTCTTATCACTCAAGAAGATATTAAAGACAAAATTATTATTTTTTCAAATGTTTTTTTTTTTGTTAATTCTGTTTACAAATTATTTAATTTCCAAATATTCGTAGCATTCATTTCTTTATCCATATTTTTTTTTATTATAACTTAAATATTGTTTTTCTTTTATTATCCGTATATATAGATAGCATAATATATTATTTTTAACTTTTTATAATTTTCAAAAAATATTGAAAAATTTCTCTGAGATTGAAATTGTCATTATTTTTGGGCATTAACTTTTTTTTTGAATATATGATGAAGTTATTTATTTTTGCATACATGTGACTTGTTTCGTTTTCATTAATTCATGATTGTTATATGAATCTACTCGTGTGCATGCATAATATACTATATGTTGTTAATATATACATACGTAACCATTTCTGAATATAATACACAGATGTATAAAAGTTTGTACACATGTGTATAAACTAACAGTTATGTATCTTGTATAAACTGATAGCTAGCGAGACTGTACACATGTGTATAAACTAACATCTGTGTATCTTGTATAAACTAATACTAACGAGACTATACACATATGCATACACTAATAGCTGTGTATCTTGTATATACAGAAACTAGCAAGATTTTAAGGATTTTGATTATTTTGTTTAATAAATGCAATTTACAAAAGACGCAAATACCCTTATGTCATTAATTTTAAATGGAAGTTACAACATTATAATTACAATGTTGCCATTGTTTAAAAATCTCTAGATGATGTAATCCAATGGCACAGATTAGTTCACACAGTTCACTCTTAACCTAGTGTTCACTCTATAACCCCACCATATATATATGATTGAGCGGAAAAAATGTAAAAAGAGACGGATGAAAATGGCAAAACAAAAAGATATATGTAAAGTGGCCAAAATACCCCTTACTTAATCGACTTTTATAGATGGAGTTAGTGGATTGGAAGAATATGACAAAAAAAAATCACAAACGTCAGTGACTTAAAGGATTAAAAAAAAAAACTTTTTAAACTGAAGTGATAAATCATGTCAAACCACAGGGACTAAAATGATGCATAAGACTATGGGGTATGGTCTCCTTTCCTCCATCTCCACCTCATCACCTTCCTCTCCCATCAACAAGAAATGGCTTCCTATCCATCCCCATCCAATAATATCAAGAGAAAGAGAGAGAATCAAGAGAGAGAGAGATAGAAGCATTTGGGATGAACAGGAAGAATTCCCCGATGGCACCGGCGGGAAGACGGGAGGGGCGATGTTCCCCGTCAGGGATGAGGGCCACCTCACCATCCCGACCCACACCCTGCAGTCTAAGGGAAGGGTATTTTAAATGCCCAAAAGCTAAGAAATTTTTTTAGTTTAATGTATAAAGTACAACCCTAAAACAAGTGTAAATTAGTCCTTCAAATACTAATTATATTTTAATTATCTCATCTTTAACCAAATTATGATCAATTAATTATTAGTTACACTTTATTCTCCTATAAAAAAACTAATTACTCCACGATTTTTAAACGGTCATAACTTTTTCACACATTAATAGTTTTATCTAAAAAATTACACTATAAAAACGGGCATTTTATTTTTTGTAATTGAGTATAGTATTGCTATAGTTCTTGTAATTAAAAATTGATATTTTACACGATTAATAATGTTTAGGGGTGAGCAATAACTGAATCGTTAATCAAACCAAAACACATGAAAAAGAACCAAAATCAACCAATAACTATATTAACTGATAATCGATTAACCAAAAACCGAATTAACAAAAAAAAAAAAAAAACTCAGTTTTTTTGTACCCCATTTAACCAAAATTAATCGAACTGAACCATTTATATTTTCATATATTTCTAGCTTTTATACCTACAATTCATGTATTTCATATTTTATACTTTCATTTCATGTACTTATACTTCTATTTTAATTAATTGTACATCCATTTCATGTATTTTTTTAATAAAAGTTTTAGCCTAAATTTTGTTTTGGTTACTACCCGAAATTAAACAAACCCAACCATAAATCGTTAATCTAACCGAATAAACCAAATGGATTAACCTAAAACCAATTGTTTAGTAAAATCTAACCAATACTTTCGATTTTGGCTTCGGTTGAGGTAATAGCCGAACAGGGGCAGACTTACCCCTAGCCCAAGGTGGGCGAGCGCACCCCCGGGAAAAAAAAATTTAGTGCTATTTTCCGTTGAAAATCCCGTCCGCACCCCTTGGATTTTTTTGTCCGCACCCCTTGAATTTTTTCATCCGCACCCCTTGGAATTTTTCGTCCACACTCCACACACCTTAGGTAAAAAATGTTATCGATTTATATTTTAAATTTTTTAGTAAACTCTAATTAAAAAAAAAAAACTACCTAAATTATATAAACTTATAGTACCCAACTTAACCCAAATACCCAATACCTTAACCCACTATTTCATTAAACATAATTAGCCCACTAACTACTAGCCCATTAACCAAACTCAACCTAAGTTCAAACTATAATAATTAAAATAAGCCCAATAGTCCCTTATAATTCCTCCCGCCCTCCCACTCTTGGGTCGTCTCTTGCCAGCGATCATCGAACACAACAGCAACCACAATAGCACGTCATCAGCAGCCGCGAACCACCGCCGTCCGACACCAAAGGGTAACAAAATTCTTAAATAGGTTTGAAATTTCATGTGTGATTACACACGATTTCTAGGGTTGAAAATTAAAATTGAAACATTATGTTATGGAACGATGAACTTATGGATCAATTTGTTTGTGATAGGAACCATGAGTAGGGACGTTATGGCGCGATTTCTTTTGTTTTACATGACCCGACCCGACCCGATACGAACCGATTTTTTTACTTATATACCTAGGGGCCTAAAATTTTTAAAGATGTTCCGCACCCCCATGGAAAAATTCCTGGGTCCGTCACTGTAGCCGAACCAACTGAACTATACACACTCTAACAGTGTATGTGTTTCCCGTCGTATCGCTCAGGCAACCTTCTAGTTTGATGAGAAACTCAAATCCGCAAAATATTTGTACCTCGACTATACTTTGATCTACTTCAACTACGTACTGTAACCAATAAACATATAGCCATCAACGGTTTTCGTTTTGAGCATTGATGAAGCAAAGACATAAACACACGCCTATGCTTAGCTTCAGTGAGTAGAGTTCATTGCGTATTTTCCTTTGCTTACATAATGGTCTCTGATAGTACAATTATTATTTTTACCATACATTGTATCATGACTTTTCAGTAAATTGTGGTCCATGTATGTGTGTATGAATTTACAAAAAAAAATGGTTTGATTTATGTGTGTATGTGATTCTACATATTTATGATAAACAATCCATCACACCTTAAAATAAAAAGAAATCTGAAACCCGGCAAAGATATGTCGCATGGTGAAAACCTAGAAGAATTGGAACGACAACCTTCGGATTCATGACCATTGGTGAAGAAACAGTGATCTAATTAGGGAGTTAATTAGATTGGTCTATGTTCCTTTCATGATGGTTAATCTTCTTAAGGATATTTGAGCTCCGACTTGGTAAACAATCCTGCAAAACAAAACACCGTTACTCGTTAAGAGGGGAATGTGGGGGTTTCCCTCTTAACCAGGCTCCGGCGTGAGAATAAGCGACCGCTTTGGGAGTAATTAAGTGTAAAGAGTGAGAGTCGAGGGAATCGAATGTTTAACCTGTGGAATGAGGTCTCTATTTATAGCCGGAGAGGTGTAAGGGGTTATGGGCTGATGGGCCTTGGGCCAGAAGCGGACAACAAAACGGATATGCTCTTTGTCTCACTGGCGTCGACCGCTTAGTGGCTTCTAGACGTTCATCGGTGCTGGCGCACCTTGATTGGAGCCACGTGTCATTGTTGTCGGCCTTGTTGTCCTTCTGTCATCAGCAGACAAGTGGAGATCGTGGGACAGTTGTCTCCGTCCTCTGATTGGTGCCACGTAGGCGTCCTTGTGTACTTCTCGTCAGGCGATCGTGGCGCACGATTGTCCAGAGCCTGCTAGGCGCTCATTGGCTCCTTTTACTGCCACTTGTACCTTATGTACCACTGTGGGTAGCTGTGCGCTTCCCTACTGAGTGGCTCTTGTTGGACAGCAAACTAATCCGCGCGGGGTTAGTATGCTCATTTGTTCCATTGTTTTATGCTAAGTGCTGATATGTGAGCCTCTTGTGGGCCTTGCCTCGTGCGGGATAAATTACAATGCGTGTAGTCCGCGCGTGGATAGTATTAATAAGCTTTCTGAAATGAGGAGTATGGTTCCACGCGCAACCTGGGCGGAGGTTTGCGCGGCTTTTTGGGACCATACCCCTTCAATTGGCGACTAGGGATGGTAATCGAGTATGGATTGGTCTTGGGATTAGTTTTTTTCTTGCGGGTTTAGTACAGGTTTGCGATTTGTTGATATACCGGTCTACCTGATCCGATTTACCTATAAAGTCTTCCTGTTAACCCGACTGTACATCTGATATAATTTCTTTTCCTTTTTTAAATATATAAATTATTGATATACGCTATATTTGTCATTATGCATTTGAGTACTTTTTATGTATCCGTGTTATTTTATTTATATAATTTGCAGTTATTTGATATATTCGAAATGTAATTGATTAATAGTTACTCGATAGATACCCGATGTGTTTTGGGTCAAGTATACCCAAAAGGTATTTTTTTTTAAATTAATGGGTTTACCTAAAACCTGAGAGTATACCCGATGTCCGACGGATAATTACTCGATAGAAACCTGACTAGTTTGGGACAAACTTATCTAATCAAGTTGGGGTTGAGATTACCTAAACCCGTCCCAAACCCGTCTCATTGCCATCCTTTATGACAACAGGGGAATTCGCGGTGGAGCCGGTTTGACGATGTACATGCTTAGTGTGATGACAACCTAGGAGGGTGCAAATCTTACACGTACAAATTTTTTTAACTAGTTTAATATCTACATAACAACGCCTCTAGGTGCGATGAATGTTTAACCTTGAGCAAATTAATTAAAATTTTAGTAAAGGATTTAATTAGTGATTGATATAACTATAAGATTAATTAATTAGCTCGATAAATAAAAAAAGGGTGTTAACATTGGCATAACCCTTCTCTCTATCTCTTTATACATACATAGATCTATATAAAGAGAGATAGAATGAAAAAAAGGTATGAAAATAAGATATAAAGATGTGAAAATAGTAATAGTAAAAAAAATTAGAGTATATAGATGTGCAATAATATATATAGAGTATATAGATGTGCCAATAATATATTGTACGAAGTGAAGTAGGGCTTGGGCCGTGATACATGTGATGTAAATAAATAAATAATGTTTTCATCAACAAAATTTAAAAAGAAAAACGTGAATAACATGAGGATGATAGGACAAAGATAGGACTAGACAGAAATTCATGCTAACATTATAGGGTGCAGTACATAGGTCTCATATCACATCTTTTTATGTATTTTATTTTTAAACACATTTTTTATTCGTTAAATGTTATTATATAAAAATGAGTTAAATGTCATTTTAGTTCCTGTGTTTTGGGCTATTTTACCAGTTTAGTCTAAAGGTTTCATTTTTAACATGTGGATCCAAAAAGGTTTCACCGTTGCCATTTTAGTCTACTGGGTTAACTCCATCCATTTTTTCTGTTAACGAGAAGACCAATTCGATCATTTTATATGGCTGAATTGCTCTTTTAGGTAACAGAATTACATACAAAATTACTGAATTGGCCTTCTCGTTAACAGAAAAAATGGATGAAGTTAACCCAGTGGACTAAAATGGCAACTGTGAAACCTTTTTGAACCCACAGGTTAAAAATGAAACATTTGGACTAAACTGGCAAAATGGCCCAAACCACATAGACTAAAATGGCATTTCACTCTATAAAATAAATACGAATATTTTAAGAAAATTAAAAATTACATAAGAATTCTAAAAAAATTACAAATAAAAAAAATAACACAAATTACTATCTAAAATTACATACTATAATCGTAAAATAAATAACACCAAATAATATACGAACACCGCTACTCGTCATCAATAGGATCAACACGGAAGTTATTCCAGATAGGGGTGAGCAGAAAACTGAAATAACCGAACCGTAACCGAAATAACCGACAAACCCGAACCGAAAAAAACCGAACCGAAACAAAAACCGACGGTTTGGTTTTCATATTTTTAATAACCGAAAATTTCGGTTCGGTTTTTGGATAACCAATTTCAACAACCGAAAAAAACCGAACCGAACCGATAAGTTACAATCCATATATTTTTAAGTTTAAGTTTAAGTTGTTTAAATGTTTAACCCAATGCTAGTAGAAATTATTGATTTTATTCTTGAATGTTAAGTGTTTATAAAAAAAAAAAAACATTACATGTTAATTTATAATTGAAGTGATCTATTTATTACCTACAAGAAATAACAAAATTTTATATAAAAATTAAATAATCTTCAAATTATTATAAAAGAAAATGTTTTAATAAAACTTTAGAGAAACATAAAATAGATTAGAGGTTAGGTTTTTATAAACAATATTAATTAAAGAAGTTAACTATAGTAACTTAAATGTAAACATATAATAAAGATTCTTATATTTTAAATTAAGCTTTATATTTTTTTGAATCTTACATAATTTTGTTCCAAAAACCGAAATAACCGAAAAACCGAACCGAACCGACATAAAAACCGAAAAAACCGAAATCACAAAAACCGAAACCGAACGGTTTTAAAAAGCCAAAAACCGACATTTCGGTTTCGGTTTTGATTTTACCCAAAAACCGAACCGAACCGAACCGTGCACACCCCTAATTCCAGATATAGTCGATTAAATCCGCACATAGGTTTCCATGCGCATGCTCACTGCGTAGCGCCTACAAATTTGAGTGTTGTTGCTCCTCGTTCACCGGCTCAACATTCTCATGAATGCCATTCGGATCGTATTCGCATATTGCTCCACCATCGTCTTCAATAATCATGTTATGAAGTATCAGACAAGCATACATAATGTATCTCAATTGTTTTGGTTCATATGCACGAGCCGGTTGTTGTATTATCCCCCATTTTGACTTTATCACACTAAATAACCGTTCGACATCTTTTCTTGCCGATTCTTGGCACTTCGCAATTTTTTTTCTTTTTTCGTCACTGGGTTCTAGAATAGTTTTAACAATAGCTGTATAGGATCGGTATATACCGTCAGCTAGGTAATACACGTGCTTGTATGACACCTAATTGAGCATGAAAGAAGAATCAAGGCCTGTACCTCTAATGATCTCGTTGAAGATCTCAGATCTTGCAAGAACTTAAATCATTGTTTGAACCTGCAACCCTAAAATAGGCATGCCAAATCCATAAATTTTGTGAGCAAACGGCTTCTAAGATTATTGAGAGATTACCTATATCACCAAGCATAAATTGACCGTGCCATGCAGTAGGGTAATTACGCCATTGTCAATGCGTACAGTCAATGCTTCCTAGCATCCCAGGAAATCCATGTCTCTCTACATGGAATGCATAAAGCTTTTCGATATCCTTCTTCGTTAGTCTACTCAAATACGCCTTACTATACAGGTTCACGATACCTTTGGGAAATTCGTACAAACACTCACGACTCATTCTAGCAGACATCCTTAAATATTCATCTCATGAATCACTAGCAGTGCCATACGCTAATTGATGTAGTGCCGAAGTGCATTTTTGAAACGTAGTGAAACCCCTTCTCCCTTTAGCATCGTAGCGCAATGTCAAAAACTCATCATAATTAGCTAACTCATTGACAATACGTACGAACAATGGTCGACTCATTGGAACGTCAGTGTATACACAGTTTTCAGCAAAATAGTCATCAACCGAACGTTCATGAGCACCTTAAATAAAGTTTGAAAACTAAGTTTAATAAATGATACAAAACAATCCTAAAAATAAATAACAAAACATATAACACCAAATAACTTTAAAAATATAGATTGTATAAAAATAATATATCTTCACGATCTCTATTTAATGCAACAGCCCTCGTTCTTGGTTGTGAAGTCTTCGCCATCTTCTTCCATCTCGGCAATAATTTTCGCCTTCTCAAGCATCACACTAAGCAAAAAATTTCTAGCATTTTTCTTGTCCGATGAAGAACTCATGGCGAATATTTTAGAGATGGAGAATGTGGTGAGTTTTTTGGTATATATAAAAGGTTTATATAGTGTAAAATATAAAAATTAATTGAATTTTTTTTATAAAAAGAGCCGTTGTTCAATGGTCATCTTTTCAAAACATACTCGGGGTGGACGGGGTTGAGACCCCAAAGTTACCGAAATACACACAAGGGGGGAGGGTGTTCCCTGACGGAGAAAGCCTCCATGTCGGCTCCCCAGCCCCCTCCCCGAGTCCACACCCAACAGTCTAAATCAAAAATGATCCGTACGCATATTATAACGGTGATTATATAGAGTTTGTTAATAATTGCATTTTGTTATTGGGGAAATCTCCAAAACAGCCTTTGATCAAAGTTTTTTTTTCAAAAATAGCCATGTGAACTCTTACAAGGAGCCGTTTCAAGCAACTGAAACGGCTTAAAAAATCCTTTCAACATGGTTTAAGCCTTTTCAATATGGCTAAAGCCTTTTCAGTGTAGCGGCTTGAGATCTTTCAACACGGTTTGGCTTGGCTTGAGATCTTTCAACATGGCTTGAGATCTTTCAGTGTAGCGGCTTGGCTTGGCTTAAGATATTTCAATACAGCTTGAGAACTTTCAACACAGCTTGAGATCTTTCAACATAGTTTAAATATAAATGAATAATTAAAAATATAAACGAATAATTAAAAAAATCTCAATTAAATGTGAGAACTTGAAAATATCAAATAAAAAAATGTAAAAGTTTTAACTTGAAAATAAAAAATTACTAGGCTAAAACCCCGTGTATTACACTGGTTAAATAAATGTAATTTTTATACTAAATAATAAAAAATATAACTTTAAAAACCTCGTGTATTACACGAGTTGAATATGTGTATTACACTACAATACACGAGTTTTTTAAAGATATTACTTTTTTACAATATACGAGTTTTTTAAAGATATTACATTTTTATCATTTAGTATACAAAATTACCTTTATTTAACCGTGTAATACACAGAGTTTTAAAGGTATAACTTTTTTAATTATTTGGTATATACAATTACATTTATTCAACTCGTACAATACACGAGATTCTTAAGTATATAACTTTTTTATTACTTAATATATAAAATTACATTTATTCAACTCGTGTAATACACGAGGTTTTTAAAGTCATATTTTTTTATTTAGTATAAAAGTTACATTTATTTAACCCGTGTAATACACAGGATTCTAGCCTAGTAATTTTTTATTTTCAAGTTAAATATTTGGGGCCCCTAAATATTTATTATTTTCAAGTTAAAACTTTCAGATTTTTTTAATTGAGATTTTCAAGTTCTCACATTTAATTGAGATTTTTTTTTAATTATTCGTTTATATTTTTAATTATTCGTTTATATTTAAATTATGTTGAACGATCTCAAGCCGTGTTGAAAGTTCTCAAGCCGTGTTGAAAGATCTTAAGCTAAGCCAAGCCGCTACACTTAAAGATCTCAATCCGTGTTGAAAGATCTCAAGCCGTGTTGAAAGACCTCAAGCCAAGCCAAGCCGTGTTGAAAGATCTCAAACCGTGTTGAAAGATCTCAAGCCGCTACACTGAAAAGGCTTAAGCCATGTTGAAAAGGCTCGGCTAAGAAAACAATAAAAATATCTCAACTGGACACGTGGCAATCATGGGTTGGTTGACTTCAAAGGATTTTTTAAGCCGTTTCAGTTGCTTAAAACGGCTCCTTGTGAGGGTTCACGTGGCTATTTTTGAAAAAAACTTTGGTCAAAGGCTATTTTGGAGATTTCCCCTTTGTTATTTGTCGTTATTAACTTATCAACACTTGAGTGCGGTTGGTGTGGTTCTTCTTCTTTTTGGATATTGTGACATATACCAAGCATGGCAAGTTGACATCATCAGTAAATCTCACCAATAGTAAAGTAAAGGTAGGGTCTGAGGAGGGTAAGTTGTAGACAACCTTACCTCTACTATGTAGGAATAGAGAGTCTGCTTTCAGTGAGACTCCCGGCTTGATGGTAGTTTTGCATCAAGCCTTGGACATAAGGCACATAACACTCAGCAATCGGGACAAAGACCGATTAGTGCATGTACCATTTTGTCTTTCAGCCATCAATGCCACCACATGATGCATGATTAACCGTTCTCAGTTTTTAACGTTATTTTCACGAAATTAGTAAAATAACGTTAAAATTAATGCACTTTCACTTTTGCCCCCGATGGCCCACACATATATACATTATATGCGCAAACCACAAGCGGATACATTAATTTGGTTATTTGTCGATGTGAGTTTTGTGTCGTTTGTGGATCCTTAATATAGTATAGTTGTTGGATGTTTATGTTGTCGCATGGTTTACGGAACTTACAAGTTACAACATATGTGGGTTGTATGTGAGCTTTTTAGCTCATTGGACAATCATAATCATATATGGTTTTCAAACCACAAGACAATTGAATTTTTACAAAGTTAAAAAGTAAAGAGATCTAATTACACAAAATGAGTGGATTTCTAAATGTATATGTATTTTTTATACTACCCTATAAGGCTTCGGTAGTAAATCATGTGGACTTATTCCGTAAGTGTATGATGTGTTTAGGCAAATGTACATCAAGGACACATGGAGGGGAGAGTCAGAACTAGATTATTAAGCATATAAATTGATTCATTTTTTAGGTGTTGAATACTTGCTAGAAGATTGGTAGTTTTGTTCGCGTAAAAGTAGTTATGATTATAGAAACAAAATGGTGTTAATAGTACACTCTGACATGAAATCTAGGTGCGACGAGTTGATATCAGAGCAGGGGCGGACCCCTCTTTGGCCAAGGTGGGCGGCCACACCCCTTGAAAAAAAAAATTTAGTGTATATTTTAGCCAAAAAACCCGACCGCACCCCTTGAAAATATGGTTGAACATCTCATCCGCACCCCCAACAAATAATTCCTGGGTCCGCCACTGTATCAGAGCATAAGTACAACTAGGGATAGGGTCATAAGCATATGTATATGAATGTATAAATGTGGTAGTAAGGACACTCATGTATACTATGTTGACGATTGTAATTGGATATTTGTCGTCGTGAATTTAGTGCTCCATGTGTGTGCTTGAGGTAGCGTATACGCAAATAATATGAGTTATCAAATGCAGAGACACGAATAATATGAGTAAGCGATTAAAAATTACTAGATCAACTGAATTCGTAAACAAAATCATTAGTCAGAATGAAATAAGTAATTAGTATCAATGAGATTAACTAGTGATTCAAGTAAGAGTGGAATACCTAAGACATGGTATGAAGTGAGAATAATGTAGACTAATGTTATAATTGCACAAGACATCCACAAAGAGAGAATAAGTCTCATTTCTACTTCTTTTTCTAGGAGAGACGCGTTGGTATTCGATGAACACACTAGTTTCTTGGAGGATGTCGTTCAAATCTATCAAGAAGATAGCAAGCATCTGTTTTGTTTTATTTTGCTTTACAGCAAGGGCGTGATCTAGGTTGGTTTGGTACACATACGAGGCACCTCGCACAACCGTTACTGTTTCATTTGTTCTTTGGATGAATTTGTGGTTGAATGAGTTTCAGTCTCGGCGAGTTCATTGCCGATTATAAACCAGGGACGGACCTAGGTAAATGGGTTGGGTGGGCGGGCGCACCTCTTGAAAAAGAAATTTTAGTGTATTTTATAGGCAAAAATCCTGATCGTACCCCTTGAAAGTATGGTTAAACCATCCGTTCGCACCCCTAGAAAATAATTTTTGGGTCCGCCACTGTTATAAACAACACATAAACATAGCAAACAAATTCAAGGTGGAAGAGGAGAAATCAAGGAACCTTGGAGGAGATTAATCGTTGGGGGTACTTATGGACTAACATAGATCTTTCTTTAAAAACGTTTATTGGATGGATTGGTGTAATTTTCCGTTTGCAATGCCTTGTCTTATTGGTCAAACATCTAGCTAGTTGTTTCTAATGAAAGTTGTCATTCAAAAAATTATCCTCATCAACTTGAGAAATTAATCTACATGAATTGCGATCTGACGTTGATCTTCACCAACTTGAGAATTGACTTGGATAAGATGTACTAAATGTGGAATGCATGAGTCGTATGCAGATGTATATCTTCCTACTCTTAATCTTAGTGGGTAGATTACATTTACACGTATGCATATGTATATCTTCCTATTCTTGGATGGATTGCTTAGTGTGTTTTAGGGTAGATGTGAACTGGTTAGGGGTTGCTTCCTGACCAAAGAATGTATCTAGAGGTGGCAAAATGGGTGGGTTGGGTAGGTTTGGGTAATGGGTTAGGATGGGGATGGGTTAGGATGGGTTTGGGTTAGGATGAGTTTTTTAAGAAAAAGGTCAAGATGGGTTTAGGTCATAATGGGTTTCGGTCATGATAGGCTAGAAATTAAAAAAAATTAGAAAAATTTAAAAAATTCAAAAAAAAATTTAAAAATCAGAAAAATTCAAAAAAAATTTAAAAAAAAAATCAGAAAAATTAAAAAAAATCAAAAAAATTTTAAAAAAATCAAAAAAACTAAAAAATTCAAAAAAATTCAAAAAAACCCAATCGGTCGTGAATACGCCCAATCTGTCTGGCGTTCTTCGATTTGTTCAGCGGCTGATTCTCTGACACGCATCGAAGATTATAAATTACTGATTTAAATTACTGATTCTCCCAAGTAGATTCAAGATTTCTAAACACTCACAATTCAAAAGATTTTAGAAAATGATTTAAAAAAAAACAAAACAAAGTTATGTGAATTGAAAAGAATGAAAATTGGGTTCACCATTAAATGAAAATGGAGATCTGTGAATAATAATAGAAAATGACAGAAGATGATGAGCTTTTAAATCTTGGATTTCAGTAATGTATAATTCAGAAACGCAAGGTTCCAGATCAGGTCTAGAATCACAAGCGGACGTGAATACGCCCAATCGGTCTGGCGTTCTTCGATTTGTTCAACGGCTGATTCTCTCACACACATCAAAGGTTCACGGAGCATCCGGCGGCTGCTGGCGCGGCGGAGGAACATGGCGGCGCCGCGGAGGGAGGGAGTGGATCTGACGAAGTGGCGGGTGCGGGAGACGCCGTCGGTGGTGGTGAGGAGCGGCGATGTGGTGGTGGAGTCGTCGGTGGAAGAATCATGGCGATTGAGATGACATGATTGGCGATTGGATCGAGTGGGGGTAAACCCTAGTTCTAGTTAGAAGAAGAAGAAGTCGATGAGGACATGGTGGTTGATTGTTTGACAGTTATCTGTTTTAGGGTTAGATAGTTAAAACTTAAAAACCCATGCTGACCCATGTTAAAATTTAGATGGGTATTTTAAAACCCATCCTAACCCATCTTGACTAAATCCTCAGCCCATTCAAACTTATTTTTTTTTAAAGAGGCCCAAAATAACCCAAAATATGATGGTTGGGGTTTTTATTGCCACCCCTAAATGTATCACACGTAGTGCTACGTAATCATGTAGTGTATACAAAATCACGAAACATTATAATTGTTCAAAATATAAGATATTATTGAATTACATAACGGTGCTCAATCACTTAATAGTATGTAATCAAGTACCATGTAAAAAATAAAATTTGGAAATATATACATAGCAATAGCATACCCAAACCAAAGATAATAGATTGTCTGCTTCGATGATGTAATTTATTTTAAGAAAATATTAACGGATAAAAAAGTTATAGCCGTCTAAAACTCATAAGGAAGTTAATTTAAAAGTCATTGTGACTTCATTTTTCACAAACAATTAATCTAAACCATTAATTGTAATATCAATGCTCCAAAATCTTTCCTATCATTCGTACACTTTGTATATATGGGTGGGGTTCTAGAATGAACACTAGTGTATTTTATCATCAAATCGTAAAATACACTAGTGTATTTTATCATCAAATCCTGACCATTGATTTACACTTGTGTATTGATAATCAAGGGGATAGAATTAGTTCACTAGTGTTCACCATCAAGGGGGTTGTTCACTAATTAACCTAACCCTTGTTATATTCCCTAACTACTTATCATTTGTAACTTGATGAAAACAAAAAGTGGATTGATAAATTTGAAGAAAGTCATGCCAAAAACACAAGCGGTACATTCCAAAAGAACCGGTGTTCACGCATCTTAAGGCCCTTTTAAACACTATAGAAATGTTTCCAAGTTCTTATTAATGTATTAGTGGATTTATTGTACTTTCCAGTAAATCACTTGCTAAATTTATACCTAAAATAAACCTTAAGGGAAAATGGTGGATCAGTTCTAAATTTGTAGCTCGAGTTTGTATTAAACTTGTATAGAGTTTTCTGGTAGAAGTAATGGCTGCTGTATTTGAATTATAAAACAAGCAGGCATCCTATTGTGCTTTGACATGTTCTTTTCTTATCTGGCGCCTGCCAGCCAGCCATTCGTGTACTCTATTTTGTAGGTCCCATTTCATTCTTATCGAAAACAAGACACTAATCAAGACTAAATTGTGGGGTTGATCTGATTAAAATGTTACATCAATTCAAACGAATACAATTTTCGACTAGAAGAGAGACATATCTGGAGGTGGCCCGTAAACACTCTGCCATGAAAACGGGATCACCCATTTACCACCTTCGTTTCCTGAACAAAAACATGCATCCAAATAAAATATAAAGATTAAATAAAAGAACAAAGGGTAAAGTTCGACATATAACAAATAAGGGTGAAACTTTTAAAGGGTTAATACGAAAAAAACTATCTTTCTATTTTCACGAAAAAGTCCCTCAACCTAATTAACTTTAGTATGCACTCCCTAAAGTGGCTTCATCCCTACAACTTAAAGAAAAATTTAAGTTTTTTATATAACCTGGCACTCCATCCCATTCTCCATATTTAGATATTTACTAAGGCTATGGGGTGTGGGATGGAGCCCCTAGGGGCTTTATCAGGACACGTCAGCGCCACGTAGGATCCACGTCAGCCAGGGGGCTTTATCACGCCCTCCCTTAACTTGCAGGGTGTGGGATAAAGCCTCATATTAGACAAAATTAAAAAGAAAAAGATTTGATTGGATGAAATCAGGTGGGCCCCACTGAACACATGCTTCTTCCTCGTTACCATGGTGAAGCCCCCTTCAATGGCACCCCTCCTTGACGAGGGCGGTGTGGGTGGTGGCGCCCTCCAGGCGCTATGGGAGGTGAGGTGGCCGCGGTGGCGCCTCCACACCCTCCGGCCTAAGATACTTACCATCACCATTAATTCCCTATATTTTTGCGAGTGTTTCCCTTTTTTTTGAACGGCAAATTTGTGAGTGTTTCTATATGGAAGAAAGAGATGGGAAAGGGATGTAGGGGTTTCTAGCACGTTGATATAGAGATGGGGAATGGGATGTAGGGGTTTCTAGCACATTGATATAGAGATGGGGAATGCGATGTAAGGGTTTTCTAAAAGATAAATACAATTTAGAGATAAAGGTGGTTTTTAGTTAAATTATAGGGATAGAGATGGAGAACCCAATGTCAATGCTCTAACTAGTAAAAATACACTAAAAAAAGTCACCTGCCTAATTTTTGTATACTAAAGTACCTAAACTCGTCAAAAATACACGTAGCCGTGATTTTTGTAAAAATAGTGACATTTTAACTCTTGATAAAGTGACATTCTAACCCTTTTGCAAGGAAAAAAAAATACACGGTCTTCCTTTGACGAATTTAAAAGTTAACAAGTCGTTATTGTAAAAAAAAATTAACCATACGTGCATTTTAACAAAAACTAGTTTAGTGAATCGTTCGCGTATTATCTTATCTACAAGTTGAAGACTAATATACCAAAATTAGGTTAAGCAATTTCTCGTGAAAAAATAGAACGCATATTGGTTTTCTTAATCATATCAACCCAACAATAAACTCACCTTTAAAGGTATCAGGGGTCAACCCCACAAGATTGCATGCTGCCTCTGCTAAATGAAACGCATCAGGAATGTTGTCCCCTTCAGAGCAATAACATAACAAGCATGTGACCTTCAAGCCTTTGGCCTAAACAATTTGTTAAAAAGCATATTCGTCAAGCATACGTCACCTTTTGCAGCGATAATATCGATTAACAATATTATTTGAGGATTACCTTGAAACATGAAAACATCGCAGCAAAAGGTAGACTTGGGTAATAATCTTCTTCTCCTAGATCATCTTCAAGAGCAGAAATATCATCTTCGTTCGCATTACCTTCAGCTAACGTATTGAGATATTTCCATAGTTTCTGATTAGGATCGTATTCCTTCATCTTTTTCCATCCTAGTTTTTCACATTTATCATCGGCTCCGTCCACATTTGTATTAGAGAGGTAATGAATCGGCAAACCACTGTCATATTTACCTCAAGAGTCAGTAAATGTGAATAAATCAGTAAGTTGTTACATGGTAAAAGAATTGTCTGGTAAAATAAACCTTGACATGTCAACTGTCTGCCATCGGCCAAAGTCTAAGCTAGAGAGGATTACAACGTGTTTCTTTCCAGAAGCAACAGCAAAATTAGCAAGATTTTTGGCAAACTCTACCATCATTCCCTGTTTATAGTCAATTGGGATTCAGTTCATTTGAAAAAACCAAATCATTACACAATATTACAATAGAAGCTGTGTAGACTGTAGTTAAACACAAAGATGAGTCATCACGCTTCACAAAAAACTACTTGTGTAAACTGATGATAACCACTTAAGAGGTTTCTTCCATGTATTTAAATAAATGGTTTAAACAGTGTTGAGATACGAATTAGAACTCGGGTCAAATGTTGCAGCTAATCAGTAATCAGTTGTCTGATGAAAATCACTAACTAATTTTTACATCTATAAACAAAGACGTGTCACTGCAATCGTTTGTCCGATGGAAGATTAATTACCTTCAAAACCCGGGATACGAATCTTATCATTGTTTGAAAGGATATTAATACAGAAAACATATGTGATTTCATTATATCAAATTGGCGTTGTGATTCTTCTGACTTGTATCGAAAGGATATGCAAACCCAGACTCATATCATAATGAGGATGCTAATTAAAATGGACGTTAATCAGACACCACCAGTTGTATTGTTATGTGTAACCAACCACCAATTTAATCGTCATTAATTGGCCATTATACACCAGGAATTCTGCACATGTACTGATTAGACCTAACAATTTCATATTAGATGACACTTCTCTCACTCACTCTCTCTTTTACCTTTCAGTTTCCCCTCTTTTATTTTCTCATTTAACTTTTTTCTTATTCTTCGTGAAATCAGAAAGACCCCTCTCTCTTAATAGATTTAGATTCTCGTATTCCTTTGAGGCAAATCAGAAGAACCATAGTCCCCGTTTTTTCTCATTTCGATATAAAAGAATTCGGTATGCTTTCTATAATAGCCTCCTTTTAAACAATCAGACATACAAATTATCAGATTTTAGGCTTTTGAAGATTAAGTATGTTTCATCCAGCTGTGTTAAACCATTCACATCTGTGAGAAATATGTTTTTTTCTTTCACCTCTATGGCTTCGTTCGATTCAATCGACTTAGATATATAGCAAGGGTTAAACTGACCTATTATTATTAAGAGAGTGTAGAAAAGAACTATGTGCATTATTACATTGTGATGGCGCATGAAACTTATTTGTGGGTATCCTTTGTATTTTGAGAATATATAAAAAAAGTGGATACGGTGATGTGTGAATCATCAGGGAGTCTAATAATAATAAAACCCCACTTCATGAGTTCTTCAGTTAATGGTTTCAACATCATGAAAATCCCTTTTGTGAATTACCTACTTGGAACCTTTTAATTGCCATGGTATGAACCATTCATTGAATCCATCTAAGGTTCAAAAGAATAAAATATACTTCGATTACTAATTTTGTTTTCTTTGATAAGTTCTATAAGATTTCATATTTTCATCATCATCTATGCAATCCATATTCTTATATTTTCACAATGCATGGTTTCGAAATCAAAACTTGTCAGAATAATAACTGTTGATTTTGATTTGTATAAAGTGCATGTCAATAATCATCAAATTGTATGTGGGTCATATATTTAATTGGTGAAATCATTTCTATTGATATTGCGTATCTGCTTACTTAGTGATTATTAGTTGATAATATATTTAAGCATGCTCTAAAATCAAAATGTTTGTACGATAATGTCAATTTTTCAACAGCACTACAGCAGATATATAATCCAAGGACATAAAAAGATATACTTACCTTAACAACTGGTGATCTTTGTTGGATAAGGGTCAATGCACTAGAAGGTGACTCGTAAGCTGCAAGTGCACATAACAGGTAAAACTTACACTATGCACAAAAAGGTAATCAAACACAACTTTAATGACAAAATAATGCAAATCACATGTTGTCAAAAGCGCAAAAAGCGCGCGCCTAGGCGCCCGGGCGCAGCGAGGCGCACCTATTGCGCCTGGTGGTAGCCTAGGCGCAAAAATGGGATTTTTTTGAAAAAAACGGTGCTGAGGCGCAAAAAGCGTGCGCCTAGGCGCAAAAAACGTTGTTGAGGCGCAGGGGAAAAGGTAAAACAGCACAAATGACCATTAAAAACGAAACCGAGTGCGTGCAAAACTGCCTCACGCGTGCAAAACTATTAGCTACATGATCTTAAATGGCATATATAATAGTTTTTTTAATTTTATACGTGGAATCTTATTTATTATCAAAACATAACATATTTTTTATATTTTTTTTCTCTATGTGCGCTTTTCTTAAAAAAGCCCACGCTTTTTTTGCGCCTTGCGCCTAGGCTCCGGGCGAGACCGATGCGCCTCGCCTGCGCCTTGCGTCTTTGACAACATACCTTTTATGATATACGTAGCTTTCTATGCTCTATGCTAATGCATCCCTACTTCTGAATTACAGTCAGCTTTCAAATTTGCAAAATGCACAGAGATAAAACAGACGATACCGTTTCATTTTATGCAAAATATACCCTTAATCTGGAACAATTTTAGAGCAAAATCTATTTGTCGCACATACAGTTGTGATCTTAATCGTAAATTAAATTCACTCCGTCAAACCCCAAAGTAAACGCAACAACTTCTTGTTCCCAAAGATAAACATACGATACTTTTCCACTCAGATGACAGATATTTCGATAACAATCAAAACACTTTTATTGTACCCAATCACTCTTTCCTGGACTAAATTGCCAAAAAAACGTACACTCTCACAAAATGCTTCATCAAACATAAAACTAACAAAGCTATTGTTCTTTATTCAAACATGTAAAATTTGTGTAAAAACAGTAACTCTAAAGCAGAACATAAATCTAAACAACAACCTTCAAGGGGGAGAGCAAGGTCTCCTTGAGGAGCAGGGGCATAAGCGTCATTTCCCACACACGGAAGAACATTCGGATCATCGAGGTAACCAACTCGCTCAGCTTTCGTGGAAGCAATCAAAAGATCCACAGCCAGTTGCCCTACGTTTCCGATCGATAATGCTGGCTGCATCAACCAATTCACCATTATAATAACTAGCATGATCAATTCAATAACATATAACAGCCTCTAATTCAACAAAACCCTAGGGGAGAAATGAAGAGAATGATATACCAGGATTAAAGTGGAGCATTCGTCGTTGAGGTGCTTGCCTTCTTCGAGGTTGAATTCCATAACGATTTTGTGTAGATTAGTTGGTAATCAGTGGTTCGTTTGTATGATTGAAGTGCGTTATATGAAAACTTGAAGAACAAGTAGCTCTGCTGAAGTTTATGGTTCAAACCAGGAAACTGGGTCAGATTGTTGACCCAACATTGTTAATATATGTCAGATTAAGATCGTGAAAATTTGGGCTGTAGGCCCACATATTTTTAGAATAGGCCCATAAAAGTTGTAGTAAATATTCACCAGGGTCACAAAAAAAAAAAAAAAAAAAAAAAAAAAAAAAAGATGACACCTCGCAGGGACATTGCAAGGTATGGGACTAATGTTGGGTTTATATACCAAATAGGTCCCTCACCCACCAGGCTAAGGAGGTTCGATTGTTATAGACTGAAACAATTGCAAGGTATGAGACTTGTCTCATATCAGTTATATGGGCAAAGAATTGTTCAAATGGGTTCTCTCACCCATCAAACTAGTTGTTTGGGTTGAATTCTCTTTTTTGGTATGTAATAGTTTCATGGTAAAACTCTTAAATCTTTTTTCCTAAATATTTTTTATCAATGTCAAAAACGAACCAGAGGAGGGTCAAGAGGGCTCGACGACCCCACTTTTGGATTTTCGGATATAAAATTTGAGGTTTTTTAACAAAAATATAAGAACCAAACTATGATTGTTTTGATTTCACCACTGAATCAATGCATTTGAATCTTCTCACTAACGCACATGAGTAAGGACTTCGTTAGTGAAAAAAAAAAAAGAAAAATGAAGGATAATGGAGTTTATATATTTTTCCATTTTATTGTTTTAATAAGAGAGTTAAAAGAAAACTAATTATAAAAACTTGGAGGGGCATTTATAACATCAAAATGTGGGGACAACCTTTGTAAAGCATACAGACCACCATTCACAATCTGTGTAGTAAACTTTAGAATATATTAGATCCAGCCTACGATATCTATATTAAACGTGATTTGAAACAACCTTTTCTTCGTTAATTGTTAGATGTAACGACTAACTACAAAATTTTCTCTTCAATACTGAAGATCCAAGATCTAAAGGCCGGAGCCTAAGATCAGAGTTTGAACCTTAGTGGAGAATCGAGGACCTGAACCTGCAAAAAAGTAAACCGTTAGGCTCGCCGCAGAGATGGGACGGCCCCTCTGCGACCACCCTCCGGCGTGAGGATAAGTATTTGATAGAGAGAGAAAGTAGATGGAGAAAGTAGGATGAAGGTTAAGGAAATCGTACTTGGCTTGTACTTGATGAGTATTTATACTACTCAACTGAGAAGACGTCGATCGGCTGGACGCACTTATTTGGTGGTCCGTTCACTGGAGTCTGAGGAACAGAGGTCTTTAGGACGTACGTCCAGTTGTGTTTTGGTCCGTCCCTTACGAGGAAGGTCCGTCTTCGGATATGTATCTTCAAGTCCCCAAGTTTATCAAGTCCAGGTATGGACTTGGTAAAATGTTGCAGTAGGTTCCCGGACGGACGATGTGTCGCATAAGTGCGGAGATGACGTGGCATCAGTGAGGCAAGTGTTTTGACCGTCATTCACCTATTGGTGACGATAACGTTCCATGTCTTGGGAATTGTAAGCGGCGCAACGTGATTGGATGACGTGATTGGATGACGTGATTGGATGATTTAATTTATGAAGATTTTTCAATGCCGAGAACATCGATCAGAGAGTAAAAAAGGCGTAAGGTTTACAATGGTGTAAAACTAAAATGGGATATACCGGGCTAGGATTCGAGTTACAGGAACAAATACCAAACCAACCACCCAAGAATGGAATCGTCGAGCGAAAACACTTGACAACCTCCTGGAAGCAGTTTTTCTTGCCACCAGACCTTTCTCCATCAATTAGGATTCTGATGCCGTCACTAAACACATTCCTTAAATTGTATCCATTTTTTAGTGTTTATTTTTTGGTGTCTAATCCGCATATATATCACATGCTCTTGATTTTCTTGACTGTATATCTCTAAAATGTCAACATATACACGTGTGATATAGTAGACGAAGATTTTTCAATGTCGAGGACGTCGATCAGAGAGTAAAAAAGGCGTAAGGTTCACAATTGTGTAAAACTAAAATGGGATATACCAGGCTACGATTTGAATTACAGGAACAAGGGCCAAACTAACCATCCAAGAATGGAATCGTCGAGCGAAAACACTTGTCAACCTCCTAGAAGCAGCTTTTCTTGCCACCAGACCTTTCAGCATCAATTAGGAATTTGATGTCGTCACTAAACACATTCCTTAAATTGTAGCCATTTATTGAGTGTTTATTTTTTGGTGTCTAATCCGCATATATATCACCATTGCTCTTAATTTTCTTGACTGTATATCTTTTAAATGTCAACATATACACGTGTAATTTAGTTTACGAAGATTTTTCTATGGCGAGGACCTCGATCAGAGAGTAAATATGGCGTAAGATTCACAATGGTGTAAAACTAAAATGGGATATACCGGGCTAGGATTCGAGTTACTAGAACAAGGGCCAAATCAACCACCCAAGAATGGAATCGTCGAGCGATAACACTTGACAACCTCCTGGAAGCAGCTTTTCTTGCCACCAGACCTTTCTCCATCAATTAGGAATCTGATATCGAACACAAAACACATTCCTTAAATTGTTGCCATTTATTGAGTGTTTATTTTTTGGTGTCTAATCCGCATATATATCACCATTGCTCTTGATTTTCTTGACTGTATATCTCTTAAATGTCCACATATACACGTGTGGTTTAGTTTACGAAGATTTTTCAATGCCGAGGACCTCGTTCAAAGAGTAAAAAAGGCGTAAGGTTCACAATGGTGTAAAACTAAAATGGGATATACCGGGCTAGGATTCGAGTTACAGGAACAAGGGCCAAACCAACCACCCAAGAACGGAATCGTCGAGCGATAACACTTGGCAACCTCCTGGAAGCAGCTTTTCTTGCCACCTTACCTTTCTCCATCAATTAGGAATCTGATGCCGTCACTAAACACATTCTTTAAATTGTAGCCATTTTTTGAGTGTTTATCTTTTGGTGTCTAATCCGCATATATATATCACCATTGCTAATGATTTTTTGACTGTATATCTCTTAAATGTCAACATATACACGTGTGATTTAGTTTACAAAGATTTTTCAATGCCGAGGACCTCGATCAGAGAGTAAAAAAGGCGTAAGGTTCACAATGGTGTAAAACTAAAATAGGATATACCGGGCTAGGATTCGAGTTACAGGAACAAGGGCCAAACCAACCACGCAAGAATGGAATCGTCGAGCGATAACACTTGACAACCTCATGGAAGCAGCTTTTCTTGCCACCAGACCTTTCTCCATCAATCAGGAATCTGATGCCGTCACAAAACACATTCCTTAAATTGTAGCCATTTTTTGAGTGTTTTTTTGTGTGTCTAATCCGCATATATATTACCACTGCTCTTGATTTTCTTGACTGTATATCTCTTAAATATCAACATATACACGTGTGATTTAGTTTACGAAGATTTTTCAATGCCGAGGACCTCGATCAGAGAGTAAAAATGGCGTAAGGTTCACAATGGTGTAAAACTAAAATGGGATATACCGGCCTAGAATTCGAGTTACAGGAACAAGTGCCAAACCAACCACCCAAGAATGAAATCGTCGAGCGATAACACTTGACAACCTCCTGGAAGCAGCTTTTCTTGCCACCAGACCTTTCACCATCAATTAGGAATTTGATGTCGTCACTAAACACATTCCTTAAATTTTAGCCATTTATTGAGTGTTTATTTTTTGCTGTCTAATTCGTATATATATCACCATTACTCTTGATTTTCTTGACTGTAGATCTTTTAAATGTCAACATATACATGTGTAATTTAGTTTACGCAGACTTTTCTATGCCGAGGACCTCGATCAGAGAGTAAAAATGGCGTAAGATTCACAATGGTGTAAAAATAAAATGAGATATACCGGGCTAGGATTCGAGTTACTGGAACAAGTGCTAGATCAACCACCCAAGAATGGAATCGTCGAGCGATAACACTTGACAACCTCCTGGAAGCAGCTTTTCTTGCCAACAGACCTTTCTCCATCAATTAGGAATCTGATACCGTCACTAAACAAATTCCTTAAATTGTAGCCATTTTTTGAGTGTTTATTTTTTGGTGTCTAATCCGCATATATATCACCATTGCTCTTGATTTTCTTGACTGTATATCTCTTAAATGTCATTATATACACGTTTGTTTTGGTTTACAAAGATTATTCAATGCCGAGGACCTCAATCAGAGAGTAAAAAAGGCGTAAGGTTCACAATGGTGTAAAACTAAAATGAGATATACCGGGCTAGGATTCGAGTTACTTGAACAAGGGCCAAACCAACCACACAAGAATGAAATCGTCGAGCGATAACACTTTACAACCTCCTGGAAGCAGCTTTTCTTGCCACCAGACCTTTCACCATCAATTAGGAATTTGATGTCGTCACTAAACACATTCCTTAAATTGGAGCCTTTTATTGAGTGTTTATTTTTTGGTGTCTAATCCGCATATATATCACTATAGCTCTTGATTTTCTTGATTGTATATCTCTTAAATGTCAACATGTACACGTGTGATTTAGTTTACGAAGTTTTTTCAATGCCGAGGACCTCGATCAATGAGTAAAAACGGCGTAAGGTTCACAATGGTGTAAAACTAAAATGGGATATATCCGGATAGGATTCAAGTTACCGGAACAAGGGCCAAACCAACCACCCAAGAATGGAATCGTCGAGCGATAACACTTGATAACCTCCTGGAAGCAGCTTTTCTTGCCTCCAGGCCTTTCTCCATCAATTAGGAATCTGATGTCGTCACTAAAGACATTCCTTAAATTGTAGCCATGTTTGAGTGTTTATTTTTTGGTGTCTAATACGCATATATGTCACCATTCCTCTTGATTTTCTTGACTTTATATCTCTTAAATGTTAACATATACACGTGTGATTTTGTTTACGAAGATTTTTCAATGCCGAGGACCTCGATCGGAGAGTAAAAAAGGCGTAAGGTTCACAATGGTGTAAAACTAAAACAGGATATACCAGGCTAGGATTCGAGTTAAAGGAACAAGGACCAAACCAACCACCCAAGAATGGAATCATCGACCAAAAACACTTGACAACCTCCTGGAAGCAGCTTTTCTTGCCACCGGACCTTTCTCCATCAATTAGGAATCTAATGCCGTCACTAAACACATTCCTTAAATTATTGCCATTATTTGAGTGTTTATTTTTTGGTGTCTAATCCGCATAAATATCACCATTGCCCTTTATTTTCTTGACTGTATATCTCATAAATGTCAACATATACACGTGTGATTTAGTTTATGAAGATTTTTCAATGCCGAGGACCTCGATCAGAGAGTAAAAGGCGTAAGGTTCACAATGGTGTAAAACTAAAACAGGATATACCAGGCTAGGATTCGAGTTAAAGGAACAAGGACCAAACCAACCACCCAAGAATGGAATCATCGACCAAAAACACTTGACAACCTCCTGGAAGCAGCTTTTCTTGCCACCAGACCTTTCTCCATCAATTAGGAATCTAATGCCGTCACTAAACACATTCCTTAAATTGTAGCCATTATTTGAGTGTTTATTTTTTGGCGTCTAATCCGCATATATGTCACCATTCCTCTTGATTTTCTTGACTGTATATCTTTTAAATGTCAACATATACACGTGTGATTTAGTTTACGAAGATTTTTCAATGTCGATGACCTCGATCAGAGAGTAAAAAAGGCGTAAGGTTTACAATGGTGTAAAACGAAAATGGGATATACCGGGCAAGGATTCGAGTTACAGGAACAAGAGCCAAACCCCCCACCGAAGAATGGAATCGTCGAGTGAAAACACTTGGCAACCTCCTAAAAACAGTTTTCTTTCCACCAGACCTTTCTCCATCAATTAGGAATCTGATGCCGTCACTAAAGACATTCCTTAAATTGTAGCCATTTTTTGAGTGTTTATTTTTTGGTGTCTAATCCGCTTATATATCACCATTGCTCTTGATTTTCTTGACTGTATATCTCTTAATGTCAACATATACACCTGTGATTTAGTTTACAAAGATTTTTCAAAGCCGAGGACCTCGATCTGAGATAGGGGTGAGCAAAAGGAAAAACCCGACCCTACCCGACCATTACCCGACCCGAGAACCGATCAAACATAAAACACAGAACCGATTCACTACCCTAAATATAGGGTCGGTTCCGGTCCATAGGCCTAAGTCGGGTTTCACCATGAAAAGAACCGGGAACCGACCCGACCCGACCCTATTTTATATGAAAAATTGGAACCGATCTAAATACCTAGGTACTTTCGGTTCGGTTCTCGGTTATTTTCGGTCTGGACCTAAACTTGCTCACCCCTAATCTGAGAGTAAAAAAGGCATAATCTTCACAATGGTGTAAAACTAAACAGGTATATACCGGCCTAAGATTCAAGTTACAGGCACAAGGGCCAAACCAACCACCCAAGAATGGAATCGTCGAACGAAAACACTTGACAACCTCCTTGAAGCAGCTTTTATTGCCACCAGACCTTTCTCCATCTATTAGGAATTTGATGCCGTCACTAAACACATTCCTTAAATTGTAGCCATTTTTAAGTGTTTATTTTTTGTTGTGTAATCCGCATTTATATCACCATTGCCCTTGATTTTCTTGACTATATATCTCTTAAATGTCAACATGTACACGTGTGATTTAGTTTACGAAGATTTTTCAATGCCGAGGACTTCGATCAGAGAGTAAAAAAGGCGTAAGGTACGGAATGGCGTAAAACTAAAATGGGATATACCGGGCTAGGATTCGAGTTACAGGAACAAGGGCCAAACCAACCACCCAAGAATGGAATCGTCGAGCGATAACACTTGATAACCTCCTGGAAGCAGCTTTTCTTGCCACCAGACTTTTCTCCATCAATTAGGAATCTGATGCTGTCACTAAACACATTCCTTAAACACATATTATAGCCATTTTTTACTGTTTATTTTTTGGTGTCTAATCCGCGTATATATCACCATTCCTCTTGATTTTCTTGACAGTATATCTCTTAATTGTCAACATATACACGCGTAATTTAGTTTACGAAGATTTTTCAATGCCGAGGACCTCGATCAGAGAGTAAAAATGGCGTAAGGTTCAAAATGGTGTAAAACTAAATTGGGATATACCGGGCTAGGATTCGAGTTAGAGGAACAAGGGCCAAACCAACCACCCAAGAATGGAATCGTCGAGCGAAAACACTTGACAACCTCCTGGAAGCAACTTTTCTTACCACCAGACCTTTCTCCATCAATTAGGAATCTGATGCCGTCACTAAACACATTCTTTAGATTGTAGCCATTTTTTTATTGTTTATTTTTCGGTGTCCAATCCGCATATATATCACCATTGCTCTTGATTTTCTTGACTGTATATCTCTTAAATGCCAACATATACACGTGTGATTTAGTTTACGAAGATTTTTCAATGCCGAGGACCTCGATCAGAGAGTAAAAAAGGCGTAAGGTTCACAATGGTGTAAAACTAAATTGGGATATACCGGGCTAGGATTTGAGTTAGAGGAACATGGGCCAAACCAACCACCCAAGAATGGAATTGTCGAACGAAAACACTTGACAACCTCCTGGAAGCAGCTTTTCTTACCACCAGACCTTTCTCCATCAATTAGGAATCTGATGCCGTCACTAAACACATTCCTTAGATTGTAGCCATTTTTTGAGTGTTTATTTTTTGGTGTCCAATCTGCATATATATCACCGTTGCTCTTGATTTTCTTGACTGTATATCTCTTAAATGTCAACATATACACGTGTGATTTAGTTTACGAAGATTTTTCAATGCCGAGTACCTCGATCAGAGAGTAAAAAAGGCGTAAGGTTCACAATGGTGTAAAACTAAAATGGGATATACCGGGCTAGGATTCGAGTTAGAAGAACACGGGCCAAACCAACCATCCAAGAATGGAATCGTCGAGCGAAAACACTTGACAACCTCCTGGAAGCAACTTTTATTGCCACTAAACCTTTCTCCATCAATTAGGAATTTGATGCCGTCACTATACACATTTCTTAAATTGTAGCCATTTTTTCAGTGTTTATTTTTTGGTGTCTAATCCGCATATATATCACCATTGCTCATGATTTTCTTGACTGTATATCTCTTAAATGTCAACATATACACGTGTGATTTAGTTTACGAAGATTTTTCAATGCCGAGGACCTCGATCAGAGAGTAAAAAAGGCGTAAGGTTCACAATGGTGTAAAACTAAAATGGGATATATCGGGCTAGGATTAGAGTTACAGGAACAAGGGCCAAACCAACCACCCAAGAATGGAATCGTCGAGCGAAAACACTTGAAAACCTCCTGGAAGCAGCTTTTCTTGCCACCGGACCTTTCTCCATCAATTAGGAATCTGTTGCTGTCACTAAACACATTCCTTAAATTGTAGCCATTTTTTGATTTCATTTTTTTTGGTGTCTAATCCGCATATATATCACCATTGCCCTGGATTTTCTTGATTGTATATCTCTTAAATGTCAACAAGTACACGTGTGATTTAGTTTACGAAGATTTTTCAATGCCGAGGACCTCGATCAGAGAATAAAAAAGGCGTAAGGTTCACAATGGTGTAAAACTTAAATGGGATATAGCGGGCTAGGATTCGAGTTACAGGAACAAGGGCCAAACCAACCACCCAAGAATGGAATCGTCGAACGATAACACTTGACAACCTCCTGTAAGCAGCTTTTCTTACCACCATACCATTCTCCATCAGTTAGGAATCTGATGCCATCACTAAACACATTCCTTAAATAGTAGCCATTTTTTGAGTGTTTATTTTTTGGTGTCTAATCCGCATATATATCACAATTGCCCTTAATTTTCTTGACTGTATATCTCTTAAATGTCAACACATACACGTGTGATTTATTTTATGAAGATTTTTCAAAGCTGATGACCTCGATCAGAGAGTAAAAAGGTGTAAGGTTCACAATGGTGAAAAACTAAAATGGGATATACCTGGCTAGGATTCGAGTTCAGGAACAAGGGCCAAACCAACCACCCTAGAATGGAATCCTCGAGCGAAAACACTTGATAACCTTCTGGAAGCAGCTTTTCTTGCCAGCAGACCTTTCTCCATCAATTAGGAATCTGATGCCGTCACTAAACACGTTCCTTACATTGTTGCCATTTTTGGAGTGTTTATTATTTTTGTCTAATCCGCATATATATCACCATTGCCCTTGATTTTCTTGACTGTATATATCCCTTAAATGTCAAAATATACACGTGTGATTTAGTTTACAAAGAATTTTCAATGCCGAGGACCTCGATCTGAGAGTAAAAAAGGCGTAACGTTCACAATGGTGTAAAACTAAAATGAGATATATCGGGCTAGGATTCGAGTTACACGAACAAGGGCCAAACCAACCACCCAAGAATGGAATCGTCGAGCGATAACACTTGACAACCTCCTGGAAGCATCTTTTCTGGCCAGCAGACCTTTCTCCATCAATTAGGAATCTGATGCCATCACTAAAGAGATTCCTTAAATTGTAGCCATTTTTTGAGTGTTTATTTTTTGGTGTCTAATCCGCATATATATCACCATTGCTCTTGATTTTCTTGACTGTATATCTCTTAAATGTCAACATATACACGTGTGATTTAGTTTACGAAGATTTTTCAATGCCGAGGACCTCGTTTAGAGAGTAAAAAAGGTGTAAGGTTCACAATGGTGTAAAACTAAAATGGGATATTCCGGGCTAGGATTTGAGTTACAGGAACAAGGGCCAAACCAACCACCCAAGAATGGAATCGTCGAGCGAAAACAGTTGACAACCTCCTAGAAGCAACTTTTCTAGACACCAGACCTTTCTCCATCAATTAGGAATCTGATGCCGTCACTAAAGACATTCCTTAAAATGTATCCATTTTTTGAGTGTTTATTTTTTGGTGTCTAATCCGCATATATATCACCATTGCTCTTGATTTTCTTGATTGTATATCTCTTAAATGTCAACCTATACACGTGTGATTTAGTTTACGAAGATTTTTCAATGCCGAGGACCTCGATCAGAGAGAAAAAAAGGCGTAAGGTTCACAATGGTGTAAAACTAAATTGGGATATACCGGGCTAGGATTCGAGTGACAGGAACAAGGGCTAAACCAATCACTCGAGAATGGAATCGTCGAGCGGAAACACTTGACAACCACCTGGAAGCAGCTTTTCTTGTCACCAGACCTTTCTCCATCAATTTGGAATCTGATGCCGTCACTAAACACATACCTTAAATTGTAGCCATTTTTTGAGTGTTTATTTTTTTGTATCTAATCCGCATATATATCACCATTGCTTTTGATTTTCTTGACTGCATATCTCTTAAATGTCAACATATACACGTGTGATTTAGTTTACGAAGATTTTTCAATGCCGAGGACCTCGATCAGAGAGTAAAAAAGGCGTAAGGTTCACAATGGTGAAAAACTAAAATTGGACATTCCGGTCTAGGATTTGAGTTACAGGAACCAGGGCTATACCAACCACCTAAGAATGGAAGCGTCCAGCGAAAAAACTTGACAACCTCCTGGAGGCTGCTTTTCTTGCCACCAAAACTTTCTCCATCAATTAGGAATCTGATGTCGTCACTAAACACATTCCTTAAATTGTACACATGTTTGGAGTGTTTATTTTTCGGTGTCTAATCCCCATATATATCACCATTGCTCTTGATTTTCTTGACTGTATATCTCTTAAATGTCAACATATACACGTGTAATTTAGTTTATGAAGATTTTTCAATGCCGAGGACCTCGATCAGAGAGTAAAAAGGTGTAAGGTTCACAATGGTGTAAAACTAAAATTGGATATACCGGGCTAGAATTCGAGTTACAGGAACAAGAGCCAAACCAACCACCCAAGAATGGAATCGTCGAGCGATAACACTTGACAATCTCCTCGAAGCAGCTTTTCTTGCCACAAGACCTTTCTCCATCAATTAGGAATCTGATGTCGTCACTAAACACATTTTTCTTAAATTGTAGTCGTATTTTGAGTGTTTATTTTTTGGTGTCTAAACTGCATATATATCACCATTACTTTTGATTTTCTTGACTGCATATCATTTAAATGTCAACATATACACGTGTGATTTAGTTTACGAAGATTTTTCAATGGCGAGGACTTCGATCAGAGAGTAAAAAAGGCGTAAGGTTCAAAATGGTGTAAAACTAAAATGGGATATACCGGGCTAGGATTCAAAACCAACCACCAAAGAATGGAATCGTCGAGCAATAACACTTGACAATCTCCTGGAAGCAGCTTTTCTTACCACCTGACCATTCTCCATTAATTAGGAATCTGATGCCGTCACTAAACACATTCCTTAAATTGTAGCCATTTTTTAGTGTTTATTTTTTGGTGTCTAATCCGCATATATTCCACCATTGCTCTTGATTTTCTTGACTGTATATCTTTTAAATGTCAACATATACACGTGTGATTTAGTTTACGAAGATTTTTCTATGTCGAGTACCTCGATCAGAGAGTAAAAAAGGCGTAAGGTTCACAATGGTGTACAACCAAAATGGGATATACCGGGCTAGGATTCAAGCTACACGAACAAGGGCTAAACCAACCACCCAAGAATGGAATCGTCGAGCGAAAACACTTGACAACCTCCTGGAAGCAGCTTTTCTTGCCACCAGACTTTTCTCCGTCAATTAGGAATCTGATGCCGTCACTAAACACATTCCTTAAATTGTTGCCATTTTTTGAGTGTTTATTTTTGGTGTCTAATCCGCATATATATCACCATTGCTCTTGATTTTTTTGATTGTATATCTCTTAAAGGTCAACATAGACACGTGTGATTTAGTTTACGAAGATTTTTCAATGTCGAGGATCTCGATAAGAGAGTAAAAAAGGCGTAAGGTTCACAATGGTGTAAAACTAAATTGGGATATACCGGGCTAGGATTCGAGTTACAGGAACAAGGGCCAAACCAACCATCCAAGAATGGAATCGTCGAGCGAAAACACTTGACAACCTCCTTGAAGCAGCTTTTCTTGCCACCAGACCTTTCTCCATCAATTAGGAATCTGATGCCGTCGCTAAACACATTCCTTAAATTGTAGCCATTTTTTGAGTGTTTATTTTTTGGTGTCTAATCCGCATATATATCACCATTGCTCTTCATTTTCTTGACTGTATATCTCTTAAATGTCAACACATACATGTGTGATTTAGTTTACGAAGCTTTTTCAATGCAGAGGACCTCGATCAGAGAGTAAAAAAGTCGTAAGGTTCACAATTGTGTAAAACTAAAATGTGCTATACCGGGCTAGGATTCGAGTTACAGGAACAAGGGCCAAACCAACCACCCAAGAATGGACTCGTCGAGCGATAACACTTGACAACCTCCTGGAAGCAGCTTTTCTTGCCACCAGACCTTTCTCCATCAATTTTGAATCTGATGCCGTCACTAAACACATTCCTTAAATTGTAGCCATTTTTTGAGTGTTTATTTTTTGGTGTCTAATCAGCATATATATCACCATTGCCCTTGATTTTCTTTACTGTATATCTCTTAAATGTCAACATATACACGTGTGATTTAGTTTACGGAGATTTTTTAATGCCGAGGACCTCGATCAGAGAGTAAAAAAGGCGTAAGGTTTACAATGGTGTAAAACTAAAATGGGATATACCGGGCTAGGATTCGAGTTACAGGAACAAGGGTCAAACCAACCTCCCAAGAATGGAATCGTCGAGCGAAAACACTTTACAACCTCCTGGAAGCAGTTTTTCTTGCCACCAAATGTCACTCCCCCTCGACCCCTATCCCGGGAGTGGGCAGCCATGAACCAGTTTCGGTGGTATCATATTTTTGTCTAAATTGGCAGTGGAATTTTTCATCAGGAACGTAGTTAGGAAATATTTTATCAGAGTAAAATACCACATTTCTATAACATTAAGCACATGGGTAAAACCCAAGTTTTCAGTACACAAATTTTCATAGGAATAAATCCTATTTTTATTTAAGAAAAACATCTATTTCTTTTAGGTAACTTTATTGCCACTTTTCCAAGCCTTCAGTGTTGTCCAGCTGGCTTCTATTTGGCTTTCACATTTTGTTACCTGAAACGCATTTTAAAAACGTTTTGTCAGTGGGAAATACTGGTGAGTGAATCCCAGTTTAATCAAGTTTGAATAAAAACCATTGTACAGTATTGAGGGCGTTCTCGCAATTACATTTGTTTCCATGTTATAACAATTAACATCCATGGTACTGTTATACTCAACTTCTGGAAATGTTACTCCTTGACCAGGTGGTAACAAATTTTGTATACAAAACCCCAACATATTCATGATAATTGTGTTCTTACAAATACTCAATAACTGCTTAATATATAATTAATTAAGAGGTTTTGTAAAAACAGTTTGCAAAAAGGAGATTACTCACATTGCTGTCTTAGATTATCCTTTAGGGTTTCCTGGTGATAATCTATAAATTACACAAATGCACACGTGTTAGTATAATAACCCATTTTAACATTAGTAATACTCTCCCCGAGACGGCATTCCAACGACTACGTCGGGCAGAACCACGACAGCCGTTACGGAACCCTAGATCAATCGGGCAGAGTATCTAATACATCTCCAGGGGTTATGATACTTTCATCGGAGCAGAACCTTGCTATTTAGGGGGTATTAGACCCGAGTATAATGCACACTACATAAAATTGAGAGAAAGAAAGACCTTTTGGACGAAACAGACTGAAGGTCGATGCAAGTTATTTATAGGTGCTGAGTTTGACTTTTACGTGGCCCACGTAAATGTTAACATAGGGCTACGCGACCCGCGTCAAACCCGGTCAAAGGCATAGGTGATCCGGGTCATCAACTAGGTTCAACAGGTGTGGGACCACGTGTCATCACCGGAGCTTGCCTGATCTTTAAGTCGTCGCGGCCCGCGTAAGCTTAAGGGTAGCTTACGCGGCCCGCCTAAACTCCAAAAATCCAATTTTTCATTATTTCTAATAATGTTAAAGGTATTCGGGGCTCGTTTTCGCGTATGGGGTGTTTTTAGGGACATTTTGGGATATTTTAAAGTATATTAGGGTGTTGGAAAATTTATGAGGGTGTCGGTTTCGTGTTGTTATATCCTCCCCACCTTGTTTTAGAGCTCGTCCTCGAGGTCTACTGGAACAGGTGTGGATATTTCCTTTGCATTTCTGATTCAAGCTCCTATGTATACTCAGGTCCTCTTTTAGAGTCCCATTTCACTTTGACCAGAACTAATCTCTTATGCTTGAGATTCTTAACTTTCCTATCTTCAATCTGTAGAGGCCTTTCTACAAATTTAAGTTGTTCATTTACCTCTATATCCTTAAGAGGTACTACAAGTGATTCATTAGCTAGGCATTTCTTGAGATTAGATACATGAAATACATCATGTATTCCTGCCAATTCCTCTGGCAGTTGTAGCTGACAGGCTACAGATCTTATTCTTCTAATGATCTCAAAAGGTCCAACATACCTGGGGCTTAGCTTCCCTCGTTTGATGAATCTTACTACTCCTTTCCAAGGAGAGACTTTTAACAATACCTTGTCACCTACCTGGAATTCTAACGACTTACGTCTGTTATCAGCGTAGCTCTTCTGTCGATCACGTGCTGATTTCAGTCGTTCCTTGACTTGAATGATCTTATCGGTTGTTTCTTGCACTATTTCAGGTCCAGATAGTTGCTTTTCCCCAATTTCTGCCCAACAGACTGGGGTTCTGCACTTTCGTCCATAAAGTGCTTCGAATGGTGCAGCGTTTATACTTGTGTGATAACTGTTATTATAAGAAAATTCTATTAAAGGTAAGTGATCTTCCCAATTACCTCCGAAATCAATTACACAAGCTCTAAGCATGTCTTCCATTGTTTGGATTGTCCTTTTGCTTTGTCCGTCCGTTTGAGGATGATAAGTTGTGCTTAGATTTAACTTGGTTCCCATTGCTTTTTGGAAACTTGCCCAAAAATGAGAGGTAAAACGGCTATCCCTATCAGACACAATTGATAAAGGTATTCCATGTAATGAAACTATTTCATTTACATACAATTTAGCTAACTGTTCCATACTGAAAATTTCTTTCATTGGTAGGAACTGAGCTGACTTAGTTAGCCTATCTACAATCACCCAGATTGTATCATTACCTTTTCTTGTTTTGAGTAATTTGGTAACAAAATCCATTGTTATCAATTCCCATTTCCAAACTGGCATTTCTAGCTATTGCAACAATCCTGAGGGTTTCTGATGTTCAGCTTTAACTTGTGAACATGTTAAACATTTAGAAACGTAAGCTGCCATATCCCTTTTCATTCCTATCCACCAGAAATTTTTCCTTAAATCCTGGTACATCTTATCACTTCCTGGATGCATCGTATATTTAGATTTATGGGCTTCTTCTAATATACGATGGCGTAGGTTTCCTAATTTAGGTATCCACATTCTTTTCTTATGGAATCTCCAAATTCGATCTGTTCCTTGTTCTAATTCCTTAATCATTCCTTTTAATTTTTCAGTATCATCCTTGATTACTGATTCTTGGGTTTTTTCTAATTTGATCATTTAAATCTACTTGCAGATTTATTTTAAGAGAACGTACCCTTTTTGGTTTTTCGTGATACTTTCGGCTTAAAGCATCGACCACTACATTGGCTTTTCCTGCATGATACTGGATACCACAATCATAATCACTAAGAATCTCCATCCATCGTCTTTGTGTCATATTCAGCTCTTTTTGCCCAAAAACATACCTTAAACTCTTATGATCAGTGAATATGGTAAACTTACTACCATAAAGGTAATGTCTCCAAATCTTAAGAGCAAAAATTATGGCTCCTAATTCTAGATCATGGGTTGAATAATTTCCTTCATGATTCTTAAGCTGTCTAGATGCGTAAGCTATAACCTTTTGATGTTGCATTAATACACATCCATAACCTAACTTAGAAGCGTCACAATAGACTACAAAGTCTTCAGTTCCTCCTGGTAACGCTAGTATGGGTGCATGGGTTAGTCTTTGCTTAAGGATTCTAAAGGCTTCTTCTTGTTTTAGTCCTCGTTCAAACTTAATAGATTACAGGTTAACATAGTTAAGGGAATGGCTATTCTAGAAAAATCTCGAATAAATCTTCTATAATAACCGGCTAATCCTAAGAAACTTCTAACCTCGGTTGGTGATTCAGGGGTTTTCCATTTGGTAATCGCCTCGATCTTTGTTGGATCCACATGAATTCCTTCATGGTTAACTAAGTGTCCAAGAAACTGTACCTGCTCTAACCAAAACTCGCACTTTGAAAACTTAGCATAAAGCTTTTCCTTTATTAATAGACTTAAAAGTGCGTGCAAATGCTTTGCATGATCCTCTTTACTCTTAGAGTAAATAAGAATATCATCAATAAAAACAATTATGAATTTATCCAAATATGGCTTACATATTCGGTTCATCATGTTCATAAATGCGGCTGGGGCATTGGTTAAACCAAATGGCATGACAGTAAATTCATAATGGCCATACCTTGTTCTAAATGCGGTTTTAGGAATGTCCTCTTCCTGTACCTTTAGTTGATGATATCCTGATCTTAAATCGATTTTAGAGAAAATCGAGTTCCTTGCAACTGATCGAACAGATCATCGATTCTCGGTAGTGGGTACCGATTCTTAATCGTGACTTTGTTCAATTCACGGTAGTCAATGCACATACGCATTGATCCGTCCTTCTTTTTGACGAAGAGTATCGGTGCTCCCCATGGTGATGAGCTTGGCTATATAAATCCTTTCTCCAACAATTCGTCTAACTGTTTCTTCAGTTCCTGGATTTCAGCAAGTGCCAAACGATAGGGTGCTTTGGCAATCGGTGCTGTTCCTGGTAGCAGATGGATTCTGAATTCAACTTCCCTGTCTGGCGGTAATCCTGGCAATTCTTCTGGAAATACATCTGAAAACTGAGACACTACTGGAATGTCTTTTAGTTCTTTTTCTTTAGTGTTAGTGATTATAGAAATCAAATACACTATAGATCCTTTTCTTATACAACTTGCAGTTTTCATCACAGAGATGAATTTAGTGGATCTAAATGGTTTATCTCCTTTAATTGTGATCTTTTCACCCCTTGGTGAATTTACTTGGATTGACTTTTGATCACATAAAATACTGGCTTTATTGGCTATTAACCAATCCATTCCTAACACAATATCGAATCCTGCCAGATTCATTGGGTAAAGGTTTGCAATAAATTTTTGATTTAAAATTTCTATTCTTGCTCCCTGCAAGATTTCAGAAATTCTAACGGTTTCTCCATTTGCTGTCTCTACCAGACATTCTTGTGGTAGTTTAGCTAATGATTGATTTAGAAGTTTGCAGAACGAATTATTAATAAAACTTTGGTTTGCACCAGAGTCAAATAATACTTTAGCAAAAATATCATTAACTAAAAACGTACCTACTATGACGTCTGGAATCATCTTGGCTTCATCTGCAGTCAGAACAAATGCTCTAGCATTTTTAGGGTTCTTGTTGTTCGTAGCTGGAGCCAATTTCGGACAATTTGGCTTGATATGACCTTTTTCTCCACAGTTGAAGCACAATCCACTACTAGATTTCCTCTTGCAATCTCCTTCCTTGTGTCCTGGTGCCTTGCAGAAATTGCAGTGAGTGGAGCATCTTCCTGAATGCTTCTTTCTGCAGGTTTTGCAGTATGGTGCAGAGGTAGAACCTGTGTTCCTACGATTGGAATTCCCGAAACGGAATTCTTGGGTAAGCCTTTGGGTTAGGTTTCTCATCTGGTCTTCTTCTCTAGTACGGATTAATTCATCTGTCAAGGTATTGGCTAATTCTACAGCTTCTTCTATGGTTTGGGACCTAGTTGCCTTGACTACATTCCTAATCTCCCCGATTAATCCCCAAATGTATCGGGAGATTAATACCGGCTCAGGTGATGCAAGGGTTGACACTATTCTAGCATATTCGAAAAATGTAGTAGTATACCCCTTACTATCTACTCCGGTCATTCTAAGGTTCAGAAACTTGTTTGCTATTTGTTCCTTTTCATTGGGAGGGCAGAATTTCCTTTCTACCATGTTTTTAAATTCCTCCCACTCCATGTTGTATACCCTATCACTTCTTCTTGACTGGAGGATAGCATTCCACCATTCTAGGGCTGAGTTATTAAACAGATTAGAAGCAAACATTATTTTATCCTCTTCAGCACATTTGCTTATTTTTAAAACAGCCTCAGTCTTCTATATCCAGCATAGAGCCGCAATGGGTCCTTCATTTCCCGAGAATTCTATTGGTTTGCAGGACCAGAATTCTTTATAAGAACAACCATATGGCATGGTTCTTCTTCTTTTGGGAATGGGCACTTGAAGTACGGGTCCATTGTTCACGCTGTGTTCTGGTTCAGTTGGTCGCTTACTGCTACGTTTACTTTTATTTTCGGCTTCCTTAACATTTTGGATAATAAATGGCATTGCATCTATGATTCCTTGTGCCACTATATGTTGGAGGGCGCTATTATCCACTTGGTTTCCATTGTTATTGTTGTTTGGATTCTCATTATTCAGATTATCATTATTTGGGTGGTTATCAATCTGGTTTACCTGTTTCTCTTCGTTGTCCATCTGAATTTTAAACATTTACCACATACTAATATCAAAAAACAATATTTAAATATAGCCAATCACATGTCACACACTTTTGGTCAAAAGCGTCGAGCATTGCGACTTTACTCTATTCCTATAATATGCATCTATTACACGCCAGTACTGAAATAAAAATTACAATACCGACTGAAATTTAAAGTTACACTAATAGTAGTAGGCATCCGTAGTTTTTTTTTACACATACACACATATTTTATTATTATATTATATTATTATTATTTCTACCATTTCCACCATCGTTTCAAGGATATGGATTCATCCAAAAATCCATATTGCGTTCGTCGTATTTCCATACGAGAGTTCTCCCACCTGTCTCATTCTCTCACTGCTTTCTAAAATTTCCTCACCAAAAGTCCTAAGTTCTTGTACGTTTTCTACACTCATTGGGGGTGCAGGTTCTAGGATTGGATTCGGAATCTGGGGTGCGGGTTCCTTGTACGGGGCCTGGTATGGGTAAGGATTCTCTAAAATCTCCCTAATGAATGCATCGTTATCGTAATAGGGATCTAGAGGATCTAACCCTGGGTAGGCTCCTAGATTGGGCATGGGCAAATCTTCATGGATGGGGTAACGTTGCACATAGTCCCTGTTGTCGTCCCACCATGGGTCGTAATTTGGGTCTAGGGGATTTGGTGCAGGTACCCTAGGTATTTCCTCCGGATTGAAATCATGCATTTCTACTTGGTTTTCAGGGTTTTCTATCTCCATGGGTTGGTCAGGAATTGGTGGTTGTGGTTGTGGTGCTAACATTTGCTCCAGGTTTGGGTCCGCTACAGTGGTTGCTAATATATGGATATTGGCAATACCCCTATTAAGCATATCCTGGGCATAAACATCGGTTTCTCTTTTAGCTGCGGCTAATGCTCTCTGGTCTTGTAACTTTTTCATACGCTTTCTACGCTCGTGTGCTCCCCTACTGAACCATCCCCTCTTTTATGAGGAAATGGCTCTTTAGATTGAGCCTTAAATACGAATATTCCTTCTTCCGTATCAGCAGAGTACCCCGAGAGGGCAGGCTGAGAAGAGGCACCTTCGCTTCTAGGCGAACCAGACAATTGACGGTACGCGTCGGATGGTCCTTGGTCGCTCATACTGTAAACTAACATATAGTCAGATAACACATAACAGGAAAATACAATTATGCACGTATTCCCATAATTTATTTCCTAACCCTTTGAATTTTGGTGTCAGCAGAACACTTCTATGGCTGAATCAGTGGCTTAGCTCTGATACCACCTTCTGTCACACCCCCCCCCCCCCGACCCCTATCCCCGGAGCGGGCAGCCGTGAACCAGTTTCGGTGGTATCGTATTTTTGTCTAAATTGGCAGCGGAATTTTTCATCAGGACCGTAGTTAGGAAATATTTTATCAGAGTAAAATACCACATTTCCATAACATTAAACACATGGGTAAAACCCAAGTTTCAGTACACACATTTTCATAGGAATAAATCCTATTTTATTTAAGAAAAACATCTATTTCTTTTAGGTAACTTTATTGCCACTTTTCCAAGCCTTCAGTGCTGTCCAGCTGGCGTCTATTTGGCTTTCACATTCTGTTACCTGAAACACATTTTAAAAACATTTTGTCAGTGGGAAATACTGGTGAGTGAATCCCAGTTTAATCAAGTTTGAAGAAAAACCATTGTGCACTATTGAGGGCGGTCTCGCAATTACATTTGTTTCCAAGTTATAACAACTAACATCCATGGTACTGTCATACTCAACTTGTGGAAATGTTACTCCTTGACCAAGTGGTAACAAACTTTGTATACAAAACCCCAACATACTCATGATAATTGTATTCTTACAAATACTCAATAACTGCTTAATATATAATTAATTAAGTGAGGTTTTGTAAAAACAGTTTGCAAAAAGGAGAATACTCACATTGCTGTCTTAGATTATCCTTTAGGGTTTCCTGGTGATAATCTATAAATTACACAAATGCACACGTGTTAGTATAATAACCCATTTTAACATTAGTAATACCCTCCCCGAGACGGCATTCCAACGACTACGTCGGGCAGAACCACGACAGCCGTTACGGAACCCTAGATCAATCGGGCAGAGTATCTAATACGTCTCCAGGGGTTATAATACTTACATCGGAGCAGAACCTTGCTATTTAGGGGGGTATTAGACACGAGTATAATGCACACTACGTAAAATTGAGAGAAAGAAAGAAACTTTTGGACGAAACAGACTGAAGGTCGATGCAAGTTATTTATAGGGGCTGAGTTTGACTTTTACGCGGCCTGCATAAATATTAACATAGGGCTACGCGGCCCGCGTCAAACCCGGTCAAAGGCGTAGGTAATCCGGGTCATCAACTAGGATCAACAGGTGTGGGGCCACGTGCAATCACCGGAGCTTGCCTGATCTTTAAGTCGTCGCGGCCCGCGTAAGCTTAAGGGGTGGCTTACGCGGCCCGCCTAAACCCCAAAAATTCAATTTTTCATTATTTTTAATAATGTTAAAGGTATTCGTGGCCCGTTTTCGCGTATGGGGTGTTTTTAGGGACATTTTGGGATATTTTAAAGTATATTAGGGTGTCGGAAAATTTATGAGGGTGTCGGTTTCAGGTTGTTATACCAGACCTTTCTCCATCAATTAGGAATCTGATGCTGTCATTAAACACATTCCTTAAATTGTAGCCATTTTTTGAGTGTTTATTTTTTGGGGTCTAATCCGCATATATATCACCATTACTCTTGATTTTCTTCACTGTATATCTCTTAAATGTCAACATATACACGTGTGATTTAGTTTACGAAGATTTTTCAATGCCAAGGACCTCGATCAGAGAGTAAAAAAGGCGTAAGGTTCACAATGGTATAAAACTAAATTGGGATATACCGGGCAAGGATTCAAGTTCCAAGAACAAGGGCCAAACCAACCACCCAAGAATGGAATCGTCGAGTGAAAACCCTTGACAACCTCCTTGCAGAAGCTTTTCTTGCCACCAAACCTTTCTCCATCAATTAGGAATCTTATGTCGTCACTAAACACATTCCTTAAATTGAAGCCATTTTTTGAGTGTTTATTTTTTGGTGTCTAATCCGCATATATATCACCATTGCTCTTGATTTATTGACTGTATATCTCTTAAATGTCAACATATACACATGTGATTTAGTTTACGATGATTTTTCAATGCCGAGATCCTCGATCAGAGAGTAAAAAAGGCGTAAGGTTCAGAATGGTGTAAAACTAAAATGGGATACACCGGGCTAGGATTCGAGTTACAAGAACACGGGCCAAACCAACCACCCAAGTATGGAATAGTCGAGCGAAAACACTTGACAACCTCCTGGAAGCAGCTTTTCTTGCCACCAGAACTTTCTCCATCAATTAGGAATCTGATGCCGTCGCTAAACACATTCCTTAAATTGTATCCATTTTTTGAGTGTTTATTTTTTAGTGTCTAATCCGCATATATATCACCATTGCTCTAGATTTTCTTGACTGTATATCTCTTAAATGTCAACATATACACGTGTGATTTAGCTTACGAAGATTTTTCAATGCCGAGGACCTCGATCAGAGAGTAAAAAAGGCATAAGGTTCACAATGGTGTAAAACTAAAATGAGATATATCGGGCTAGGATTCGAGTTACAGGAACAAGGGCCAAACCAACCACCCAAGAATGGAATCGTCGAGCGATAACACTTGACAGCCTCCCGGAAGCAGCTTTTCTTGCCACCAGACATTTCTCCATCAACTAGGAATCTGATGCCGTCACTAAACACATTCCTTAAATTGTAGCCATTTTGTTGAGTGTTTATTTGTTGGTGTCTAATCCTCACATATATCACCATTACTCTTGATTTTCTTGACTGTATATCTCTTAAATGTTAACATATACATGTGTGATTTAGTTTACGAGGATTTTTCAGTGCCGAGGACCTCAATCAGAGAGTAAAAAAGGCGTAAGGTTCACAATGATGTAAAACTAAAATGTGATATACCGGGCTAGGATTCGAGTTACAGGAACAAGGGCCAAACCAACCACCCAAGAATGGAATCGTCTAGCGAAAACACATGACAACCTCCTGGAAGCAGCTTTTCTTGCCACTAGACCTTTCTCTATCAATTAGGAATCTGATGCTGTCACTAAACACATTCCTTAAATTGCAGTCATTTTTTGAGTGTTTATTTTTTGGTGTCTAATCTACATATATATGACCATTGCTCTTGATTTTCTTGACTGTATATCTCTTAAATGTCAACATAGACACGTTTGATTTAGTTTACGAATATTTTTCATTGTCGAGAACATCGATCAGAGAGTAAAAAAGGTGTAAGGTTCACAATGGTGTAAAACTAAAATGGGATATACCGGGCTAGGATTCGAGTTACAGGAACAAGGGCCATACCAACCACCCAGGAATGGAGTCGTCGAGCGAAAACACTTGACAACCTCCTGGAAGCAGCTTTTCTTGCCACTAGACCTTTCTCCATCAATTAGGAATTTGATGCCGTCACTAAACACATTCCTTAAATTGCAACCATTTTTGAATGTTTATTTTTCGGTGTCTAATCCGCATATATATCACCATTGCTCTTGATTTTTTTGACTGTATATATATCTTAACTGTCAACATATACATGTGTGATTTAGTTTACGAAGATTTTTCAATGTCGAGAAACTTGATCAGAGTATAAAAAAGGCGTAAGGTTCACAATGGCGTAAAACTAAAATGGGACATACCGGGCTAGGATTCGAGTTAAAGGAACAAGGGAAAACCAACCACCTAAGAATGGAATCGTCGAGCGAAAACACTTGAAAACCTTCTGGAAGCAGCTTTTCTTGCCACCAGACCTTTCTCTATCAAATAGGAATCTGATGCCGTCACTAAACACAATCCTTAAATTGTAGGCATTTTTAGAGTGTTTATTTTTTGGTGTCTAATCCGCATATATATCACCATTGCTCTTCATTTTTGTGACTGTATATCTCTTAAATGTCAACATATACACATGTGATTTAGTTTACGATGATTTTTCAATGCCGAGATCCTCGATCAGAGAGTAAAAAAGGCGTAAGGTTCAGAATGGTGTAAAACTAAAATGGGATACACCGGGCTAGGATTCGAGTTACAAGAACACGGGCCAAACCAACCACCCAAGTATGGAATAGTCGAGCGAAAACACTTGACAACCTCCTGGAAGCAGCTTTTCTTGCCACCAGAACTTTCTCCATCAATTAGGAATCTGATGCCGTCACTAAACACATTCCTTAAATTGTATCCATTTTTTGAGTGTTTATTTTTTGGTGTCTAATCCGCATATATATCACCATTGCTCTTGATTTTCTTGACTGTATATCTCTTAAATGTCAACATATACACGTGTGATTTAGTTTACGATGATTTTTCAATGCCGAGAACCTCGATCAGAGAGTAAAAAAGGCGTAAGGTTCACAATGGTGTAAAACTAAAATGGGATATACCGGGCTAGGATTCGAGTTACAGGAACAACGGCCAAACCAACCACCCAAGAATGGAATCGTCGAGCGAAATTGGATTCTTTGTGTGCTTTAATACGTATGTTTCGATTCAATGAGGACAAAACCGAATCCTTATAAGATCTTCATATCTTCATAGTTAGATTCTTGAGGATGTTTAAAGTACTAATGAAGTCCATTGATTGGATTCCTGGTGTACTTTAAATGTATGTGTACAAATCGACGACAAGTTAATAACAAGTGATAACAAGATTGATAACAAGTTAATAAAAAGATGATAACAAGATGATAACCAAGTTGACAATTATGTGAGTATGTGATAGTGTGTTTATGTGTTGATCTAGCTAAAGAGACCCTATGGTGGTCTAGTCAAAGTTATAACACGGTTGTTCATTTGATTATATCCCCTATACATTATAAAATAAACTGTGCGGACTGTGCAAGGAATTACGTAATTATGGATGCATACATAATTATGGAATTCAGTGCACAGAAACCACAGCAAGTTTTGTCTTGTGTTAACATTAAACAAGAAACAAAGGTTGTCTATATTCATTTTCGTTTCTGATGAAGTATCCACTGAGGAAAAAATGAACTAGCTACTCATTTTTCGCTTCTGAAAGAGATATCCATTGGGAAATGAATAATCCATTTGTGAACCGTGTTCATTTTCGTTTCTGATGAAGAATCCATTGAGGAAAATGAATTATCCATTCATTTTCGCTTCTGAAGAAATATCCACTAAGGAAAATGAATAAATTCATTCCGTTTCTGATGAAGTATCCACTGAGAAAAATGAATTATCCATTCATTTTCGCTTCTAAAGAAATATCCATTGGGGAATGAATAATCCTGTATCGATTCTTTCATTTCCACTTCTGACAAAGTATCCACTGAGGAAAATAAATTATCCATTCATTTTCGCTTCTGAAGAAATATCCATCAGGGAAATGAATATTCTTTACAATAACCCTTCATTTCCCCTTCTGACGAAGTATCTACTAAGGAAAATGAATTATCCATTCATTTTCGCTTCCGAAGAAATATCCATCAGGGAAATGAATATTCTTTACAATAAACCTTCATTTCCACTTCTGACGAAGTATCCACTGAGGGAAATGAATTATCCATTCATTTTCACTTCCAAAGAAATATCCATCGGGGAAATGAATAACTTATTCAACAATCTTTCATTTCTACTTCTAACGAAGTATCCATTGAGGAAAATGAATTATCCATTCATTTTCGCTTCTGAAGAAATAACCATTGAGAAATGAACAGCTTATACATTCCTTCATTTCCGTTTCTGATAAAAGTATCCATTGAGGAAAATGATTATCCATTCATTTTCGCTTTTGAAGAAATATCCATTGGAAATGAATAACCTATTCATCTTTCATTTCCGCTTCTGACGAAGAATCCATTGAAGAGAATGAAGTATCCATTCATTTCTACTTCTGAAGAATATCCACTGGGGAAATGAAATACAAATCCTTACAAGATCTTCTATCCTAATAGTTAGACTCTTAAAGGATACTCACAGAACTATTGGTTAATTTAGTTTTACCGTTAATCAAATCCCTCATCTCCACTTCCTACTTTAATCGAGGGAGTATCCATTAGGGGATGAGCATCATAGGTATAACATCCCATTCCCACTTCCCACATTATCTGAGGAAGCATCCACTAGGGAATGACAAAGTTATGCCTTACATGGAGATCCTTAATAGGTTAGTCTATACAAATAGATAACACCCTAGATTTCATGCAAGACAATTGTTTAACACAACTATACAGACAGACTCCTACGAATAAATTTCGGGACAAAATTTCCTAAAGTAGGGGAGACTGTGACATATGTGCCTCTACGACCATCATACAAATACAAATCCAATGAAATCCTATGTTTCATTCTCAGGATTTGTACAATTACATGTGACATTTACACATATCAATTCTTGTTCGATTTCGAGCTCTTAGTCGCTTTCTGGAAAGTCATACGCGAACTGTTAAGTAAACGTAATCAGTTTAACACGACAAAAACTCTGGAATAGTGACAAGAGCTTAACATAGCTTAAATAACCTTTACATAACTTAAAAATAAGTTTTGAAGGGTTTGGTATGTCAAAAACAAGTTTATTCGATCATAGGGACTATTTGCGTCAAACTGCAAAAGTCTACCGAATTTTATAGAAACGAACACTCTGGAACAAGATCATAAGCTAAACATACCCTAAATACCCTTTACATAGCTTAGAAATGAGTTTTGAGGGGTTCGGTATGCGAAAATACGCTTATTTGATCACAGGGGCTAAAAGCGTCAAAACTGCGAAAGTTGCATATACATGCATATCTCGCGTTCCGACCATATCCGGACATCCAAAAAATTTTTTAATCACTAGAACATTGTATTTTAGTGATAGGAATGCAGAAATACCATTCGTCGCGCAATTTGGATCGTTTTCGCGTCCGTTCGAGTTTCGTCGTAATTAACCGAACAACACGATCGTACGATCAAACGAACCGACATCCATGACATTTTTTAGCATAATTCAAGTTAAATATACTTTAACTTCATCATGGAACTTGAAAATGGGCTTGACGGGTGTTAGAAGTGTCGAAACGCGACAAACCAAGCTCAGGGACTAAAGCTGCCAAATTACAAAAGTTGCTAGTCTGCAGGTCCATATGGACCGTATACCAAGGACCTTACAGTCTGTAAGGAGGCTCCAACACAGAAAATTCAATGAATCTACAAAACAGCTGCTGAACTTGGTTTTGATCATGGTTTTTGAGTATTGTGGGCTGGTTTATGTGTTCTCCAAGTTCCACAATCAGTGTTTAACAAGTGTAAGGTCAAGATCATGCATTGATCAACTCATTTACACATGTAATGATCTTAAAGATGCTTGATTTCCTATAAATAGCAAGAGTTTCAACACTTCAAACTTGCTCATTTGCTGTTTTCTTCTTCTTCTTCTGCTCTATTGGGGCTACCACACTTGGTTGGAGGCCTCAAATCTGAGTTTTCTTAGTTATCTTTCCAAGCATAGGACTCTTGTAAGTGTTCTTTCATACTTGTTTAGTTATTTCAAGCAATAAAGTCAACCACTGTTTGACTTTCAGCTTTGACCATGATTTGGTCAAGACAAAGTTTGTTTGAACTTTGCAACGTGAGCGTAATCTCGATGGTTATAGTCCCTTACGACTATACCTACTGATTACCACGTTGACTAGTTGAAGTGACAAGTCAAAGTTTTGATCAAAATGCACGATTATGTGCATTTTGCGATGAAACTATTTTCGGGTATCAAAACACTTTGTTTTGATATCAAAACAGTTTTCTAACTTAGTTAAACATGTTTTAACATGTTAAACTCATCACTTTTAGTCTAGTGCTTATATAGGGTCGTAAGTCAAGTGGTCTTGACAACCGCTTAGACTTTCAAACTCGACCCGTTTGGTCGATCATTAGGATCCGACCAAACATATTTTGTGACCATAGTTGTATAGGGAATAACCTTCCGAGGTTATACCTTATGGTCAGTTAGTTTAATTAGTTGTTTGATAGGTAGTTTATATACCTTAGGAAAATAACCAAAATGCCGTTTTCATGCATAATTTGAATTTAAGCATATGTAACTTAATTTTTGACACTTAAACTGATTATGCAATGTTATTAAACATGTTAAGGCATATAATACTTGTCATAGGACTAGTTAGGCGGTTCGAATCAACTTTTACGCAAATGACGTGTTAAAGTAGCGTAGACTACCTTAACGGGTCATAAGCACTTAGGATAGGTTTCAATTCAGAATGTAGGCTTGTTTAAACCATATCATATGACTTCCAACACTCATTTGGTTTACAAGACCTCATTCTACCTGATCCCCCGATATAGGTCCCGATTTATTAACATAGTGATCCGATACTAGGTGCCACTTGACTCCTTGATTGCCCGAGCTTTGTTAGTTCACTTAATCGAGGATTCCTTGCAATATCAAGTGAGTACATAGTTCCCTATTTTACTGCTTTCAATTGTTTTGGGGTGATTCATATATGCTAAAACGATTTCGAGTTTTCAGAACAAATACTATGGTTTATATTAAAGATAACGATTTCAATAATGTGGACGAACCTCTTGGTGGGTTAATACATAACATGAATGACATTCATTAGCTTTGGCCAAGCCGACCAGTAGTATGTTATGGTACCATAGGATCTAACAAATCCCGTTATCGGACTATCGCCATGGTTATGGGGTAATGTGGGTAACGACAGAACCTGATGAATTTTAACAAACCCTTTGGTGGATTGTTAAACGATTATACCCTTTGGTGGTATATGCGAGTCAGAACACAGGTTTGAATGTATTCAATGAGAACGACCAAAAGTTAGTTTTCACAATTAAAACACGAACGATTGAACAATTTGGACGATTTGAACGATTGAACGATGGTTTATAACACGAACACTTGAACGATGGTTTATAACACGAATGAGTTGAACGACTTGAACGATTGGTTTTAATAACACGAACGATTTGAGAACAAGTACAATTGAACGATTGGTTTTTGGTATGTGATTGGATAACGGAACGGGTGTAATATGATAAAAGCATGGTATAGACGTCGTTGGTACTTTTTATATATAAGTGCTTTTATCATATTACATTTCCATGGCGTTATTTAGTTCACTTGGACGATTGATTTCAAATGATGTCACGCAACAATGTTTACTAAATGATATAAACCACAAAAGTTTTCTGCAAGGACGATTTACTCTTGGTTTACGAAAATAAAGGTTTTAGTCAAGATTCATGGCAACGAGGTTTTACACTAACATATAACCAACTTGTTTTAGTTGGTTAATTATATTGAAAAACCAAACACTTTTCGATATGAGGATTTCAATTACCGACTCTAGTAGTCATACGAGGTATTGCAATATGAATACAAGCCATGAATTTGACACACTCACAAAACCTATGTACTCGCCGGCATTTTTATGCAGACTTATTTTCACATATGTTTCAGGTACTGTTGTTTGATGATAATTATGCATGCTCACGTAGGAATGGACGATGCCTTAGTAACTTAAAACAAGACAGACAATTTGTCGAACTCGTTTGTCTTACTTTAAGACAATGTTAAACATTTAATAATTCAATAAAACATAACTTCAATATCCATGTGTTGTGAAACAATGATTCTGTTACGACACTCACCGACGTTTCCGCCGCGGTTTTGTTGTTTTAACGAGGTCACGGTGTGACAACAAGGGTCAAACCAACCACCCAAGAATGGAATCGTCGAGCGAAAACACTTGACAACCTGCTGGAAGCAGCTTTTCTTGCCACCAGAACTTTCTCCATCAATTAGGAATCTGATGCCGTCACAAAACACATTCCTTAAATTGTAGTCGTTTTTTGAGTGTTTAGTTTTTGGTGTCTAATCCGCATATATATATCACCATTGTTCTTAATTTTCTTGACTGTATATATCTTAAATGTAAACATATACACGTGTGATTTAGTTTGCGAATATTTTTCAATGCCGAGAACCTCGATCAGAGAGTAAAAAAGGCGTAAGGTTCACAATGGTGTAAAGCTAAAATGGGATATACCAGGAAAGGATTCGAGTTATAGGAACAATGGCCAAACCAACCACCCAAGAATGGAATCGTCAAGCGAAAACACTTGACAACCTCCTGGAAGCAGCTTTTCTTGCCACCGGACCTTTCTCCATCAATTAGGAATCTGATGCCGTCACTAAACACATTCCTTAAATTCTAGCCGTTTTTTGAATGTTTATTTTTTGGTGTCTAATCCGCATATATATCACAATTGCTCTTGATTTTCTTGACTGTATATCTCTTAAATGTCAACATATACACGTGTGATTTAGTTTACGAATATTTTTCAATGTCGAGAACCTCGATCAGAGAGTAAAAAAGGCGTAAGGTTCACAATGGTGTAAAACTAAAATGGGATATATCGGGCTAAGATTCGAGTCACAGGAACAAGGGCCAATCCAACCACCCAAGAATGGAATCATCGAGAGAAAACACTTGACAACCTCTTGGAAGCAGCTTTTCTAGCCAGCAGACCTTTCTCCATCAATTAGGAATCTGATGCCGTCACTAAACACATTCCTTAAATTGTATCCGTTTTTTGAGTGTCTATTTTTTGGTGTCTAATCCACATATATATCACCATTGCTCTTGATTTTCTTGACTGTATATCTCTTAAATGTCAACATATACACATGTCATTTAGTTTACGAAAATTTTTCAATGCCGAGAACCTCGATCAGAGAGTAAAAAAGGCGTAAGGTTCACAATGGTGTAAAGCTAAAATGGGATATACCAGCCAAGGATTCGAGTTACATGAACAAGGGCCAAACCAACCACCCAAGAATGGAATCGTCGAGCGAAAACACTTGACAACCTCCTGGAAGCAGCTTTTCTTGCCACCAGACCTTTCGCCACCAATTAGGACACTGATGCCGTCACTAAACACATTCCTTAAATTATAGCCATTTTTTCAGTATCTATTTTTTGGTGTCTAATCCGCATATATATCACCATTGCTCTTGATTTTCTTGACTGTATATCTCTTAAATGTTAACATAAACACGTGTGATTTAGTTTACGAATATTTTTCAATGCCGAGAACCTCGATCAGAGAGTAAAAAAGGCGTAAGGTTCACAATGTGTAAAACTAAAATGGGATATATCGGGCTAGGATTCGAGTTACAAGAACAAGGGCCAAACCAACCACCCAAGAATGGAATGGTCGAGAGAAAACACTTGACAACCTCTTGGAAGCAGCTTTTCTTGCCAGCAGACCTTTCTCCATCAATTCGGAATCTGATGCCGTCACTAAACACATTCCTTAAATTGTTGCCGATTTTTGAGTGTTTATTTTTTGGTGTCTAATCCGCATATATATCACCATTGCTCTTGATTTTCTTGATTGTATATATCTCTTAAATGTCAACATATACACGTGTGATTTAGTTTACGAAGATTTTTCAATGCCGAGAACCTCGATCAGAGAGTAAAAAAGGCGTAAGGTTCACAATGGTGTAAAACTCTAATGGGATATACCGGGCTAGGATTCGAGTTACAGGAACAAGGGCCAAACCAACTACCCAAGAATGGAATCGTCAAGCGAAAACACTTGACAACCTCCTGAAAGCAGCTTTTCTTGCCACCAGACCTTTCTCCGTCAATTAGGAAACTGATCCTGTCACTAAACACATTCCTTAAATTATAGCCATTTTTTGAGTATCTATTTTTTGGTGTCTAATCCGCATATATATCACCAGTGCTCTAGATTTTCTTGACTGTATATATCTTAAATGTCAACATATCCACGTGTGATTTAGTTTACTACTATTTTTCAATGACGAGAACCTCGATCAGAGAGTAAAAAAAGGCGTAAGGTTCACAATGGTGTAGAACTAAAATGGGATATACCGTGCTACGATTCGAGTTACAGGAAGAAGGGCCAAACAAACCACCCAAGAATGGAATCGTCGAGCGAAAACAATTGACAACCTCTTGGAAGCAGCTTTTCTTGCCACCAGACCTTTCTCCATCAATTAGGAATCTGATTCCGTCACTAAACACATTCCTTAAATTGTAGCCGTTTTTTCAGTGTTTATTTTTTGGTGTCTAATTCGCATATATATCACCATTGCTCTTGATTTTCTTGACTGTATATCTCTTAAATGTCAACATATACACGTGTGATTTAGTTTACGAAGATTTTTCAATGCCGAGAACCTCGATCAGAGAGGAAAAAATCCGTAAGGTTCACAATGGTGCAAAACTAAAATGGGATATACCAGGCTAGGATTCGTGTTACAGGAACAAGGGCCAAACCAACCACCCAAGAATGGAATCGTCGAGCGAAAACACTTGACAACCTCCTGGAATCAGCTTTTCTTGCCACCAGACCTTTCTCCGTCAATTAGGAAACTGATGCCGTCACTAAACACATTCCTTAAATTATAGCCATTTTTTGAGTATCTATTTTTTGGTGTCTAATCCGCATATATATCACCATTGCTCTAGATTTTCTTGACTTTATATCTCTTAAATGTCAACATATCCATGTGTGATTTAGTTTACTAATATTTTTCAATGCCGAGAACCTCGATCAGAGAGTAAAAAAAAGGCGTAAGGTTCACGATGGTGTAAAACTAAAATGGGATATACCGAGCTAGGATTCGAGTTACAGGAATAAGGGCCAAACCAACCACCCAAGAATGGAATCGTCGAGCGAAAACAATTGACAACCTCTTGGAAGCAGCTTTTCTTGCCACCAGACCTTTCTCCATCAATTAGGAATCTGATGCCATCACTAAACACATTCCTTAAATTGTAGCCGTTTTTCAGTGTGTATTTTTTGGTGTCTAATCCTCATATATATCACCATTGCTCTTGATTTTCTTGACTGTATATCTCTTAAATGTCAACATATACACGTGTCATTAATTAAGGAAGATTTTTCAATGCCGAGAACCTCGATCAGAGAGTAAAAAAGGCGTAAGGTTCACAATGGTGTAAACCTAAAATGGGATATACCGGGCTAGGATTCGAGTTACAGGAACAAGGGCCAAACCAACCACCAAAGAATGGAATCGTCGAGCGAAAACACTTGACAACCCCCTGGAAGCAACTTTTCTTGCCACCAGACCTTTCTCCATCAATTAGGAAATTGATGCTGTCACTAAACACATTCCTTAAATTGTAGCCATTTTATGAGTATTTATTTTTTGGTGTCTAATCCGCATATATATCACCATTGCTCTTGATTTTCTTGACTATATATCTCTTAAATATCAACATATACACGTGTGATTTAGTTTGCGAAGATTTTTCAGTGTGGAGAACATCGATCAGAGAGTAAAAAAGGTGTAAGGTTCACAATGGTGTAAAACTACAATGGGATATACCAGGTTAGGATTCGAGTTATAGGAACAAGGGCCAAACCAACCACCCAAGAATGGAATCGTCGAGCGAAAACACTTGACAACCTCCTGGAAGCAGCTTTTCTTGCCACCAGACCTTTCTCCATCAATTAGGAATCTGATGTCGTCACTAAACACATTCCTTAAATTGTAGCCGTTTTTTGAGTGATTATTTTTTGGTGTCTAATCCGCATATATATCATCATTGCTCTTGATTTTTTTGACTGTATATCTCTTAAATGTCAACATATGCACGTGTGATTTAGTTTACGAACATTTTTCAATGCCGAGAACCTCGATCAAAGAGTAAAAAAGGCGTAAGGTTCACAATGGTGTAAAACTAAAATGGGATATAACGGGCTAGGATTCGAGTTACCGGAACAAGGGCCACACCAACCACCCAAGAATGGAATCGTCAAGCGAAAACACTTGACAACCTCCTGGAAGCAGCTTTTCTTGCCACCAGACCTTTCTCAATCAATTAGGAATCAGATGCCGTCACTAAACACATTCCTTAAATTGTAGCCATTTTTTGAGTGTTTATTTTTTGGTGTTTGATCCGCATATATATCACCATTGCTCTTGATTTTCTTGACTGTATATCTCTTTTCTTGTCAAGTCTTTATTTTTTGGTGTCACCATTTTTTGAGTGTTTATTAGTATTATGGGTTATTCATCCAGAACTTCATTTCTCGCTCGTCGTATTTGGCGTATTCTCTCTCTCTCGTTCCTCCACTTATTCTCTTCACTCATAGATGGCAGTGGTGCTGGTACTGGGTTAGGGTACTGAGGTATAGGTTCTCCATAGGGGTACGGGTTGTTTAATATTTCCTGAACATACTGATCGGTATTCCAATACGGGTCTAAAGGATTAAGGTTGGTATACTTTGCTATGGGATTTGGTATCGGTTCTCCCTGTGGATAAAGTTCCTGATATTCCCTATGGTCATCTTCCCATGGATCATACGCTAGAGGATTAGGTGCTGGGATTCTAGGTATCTCGTTAGGGTCAAATGTTGGTATGGGAAATCGGTTTCCTTGGTTAAGTTCTATCTCCATTAATGGTTGTGGTGCAATTATCTGATCAAGGTTTGGATCTTCTGCAGTGGTGGCTAGTATATGAAAGTTTGCCAGCCGTCTATTCACTATTTCTTGTGTCTGGGCATTTACTTCCCTATTGGTTGCTGCTAACGCTCTTTGCTGTTGTAACTTTCTCATTCGCTTTCTCCTCTCATGTGCTCCCCTACTAAGCCATCCTCTCTTTTTCGAAGGGAATGGTTCCTCGGATTGTGCCTTAAATATGAAGATTCCTTCTTCAGTGTCAGTAGAATACCCCGAAGGAGTAGGTTGTGATAAAGTTCCTTCACTCTTGGGAGAACTAGCTAAGTGACGATAGGCGTCAGACGTACTTTGCTCACTCATACTACAAACAGATTGTCAAATAACACAAAACAATAATATACATGATGTATACACATAGTCACATAGATTATTTCCTAACATAACTGAGAAAATCTTGGTGTCAGCAGAACACTTCTGTGGCTTAAATCAATGGTTGTAGCTCTGATACCACTCTTTGTCGCAACCCCCGACCCATACCCCAGCAGCGGGCGCCGCGAGATCCAGATTAGTGGTATCAGTGTTTATTAATTTGGCAGCGGAAATTAACATCAGGACCTAGTTAGGAAATAGTTTATCAGAGTTAAAACACCATAATTTTATAAATAATAAATACATGGGAAAACCCAAGTTTCCATTACAAATAAGTTTATAGGGATAAATCCTAATTTATTGAAATAAAACTTCTTTCTTATTTAGGTAACTTTTATAGCCACTTTCCAAGCCTTCAGTGCTCTCCAGCTGGCTTCTATTTGGCTTTCACATTTTGTTACCTGAAACGCGTTTAAAAGTTTTATCAGCAAGAAATACTGACGAGTGCATCCCAGTTTAATCAAAACATGATTTTATATCTTTACAGTATTGAGAGCGATTACAATGTTTTTATCTACCAAATTACCACCCACGGTACTGTTAATCCTGACTTGTGGTCATGCTACTACTCATAGTGTAGTAACAAGTAATGTATACAAAACCCCAACATACCGACAGTAATTGTAGAATACATAGACTCAATCACTGTTATCATAATTTAAAACAATTGAGGTTTTGATAAAAACAGTTTGGTAGAAAAAGAGAATGACTCACTTTGCTATTTTAGGTAATACTACTGCTTTGTGGTGACTTCCTGGTTATAATCTATTAAAATTAAACTATGCAAACGTGTTAGTAAGATAACCCAATTTACATTAGCCATACCCCCGAGACAGAACTCCAACGACTGAGTCAGGCAGAGCCTTGACATGCGTTACGGAGCTCTCGATCAATCGGGCAGAGTAACTAATACGTAACCGGGGGTTATAATACTTACAACGAGGCATAGCTTTGCTTTTTAGGGGTACAATATCCGAGAATCATTGCTATTATAGGGACAAGGAAAGAAAGAAATGAGCGGCTGAAGACTGAGGCTTCGTTTCTCATTTATAGGTTGAACATAGGGCGGCTTGCGGCCCGCGACGCCTGTTGTTAATTCCCTCGCAGCCCGCGAGGGACCTAGGCTAGGCTCAAGCCTTGACTGATCACCACCGTAGACCTCACACGCGTTAGGACATGTGGCATCACGAGGTTTCTCCTGGTGTCAATGGGTCGCGGCCCGCAACGGACACACCTAAGTGTGTCGCGCTCCGCGAGGACCCAATATAATTTGTTTTATTTGATTTTTAATAATATAAAGGTATTTTAAGCTCGTTTTTCGTATACGGGGTGTATCTTAAGACGTATAGGAGTATTTTAATGGTTTTGGGAGAGTTGTTATATCAGACTCTCGACACCTCTCATTGTCGAGGAGCCGACTCTAGGGTTGATTTCCACCAAGGAGATGGTCCGATTTACGGGTCAGACAAGGATTTCCCTCAAGAACAACATATCCGGCCAAATGGGCTATGCCCATCCACCTGAATGGACTTGACCCGATCTTCACTATTGTTTTGTTTTCGTTATCGTACCCATCTCCGTTAATTAAAAACATTTTTAACGAATTTTAACGGTTCCCAAACAAATCTAGTCCATCCTCCGAATGGACTAAGCCCATCCGCCAAATGGACTAAGCCCATCCGCCAAATGGACTAAGCCCATCCGCCCGAATGGACAATGTCCATCTGTTCGAATGGACCCGGCCCATCCATCCGTATGGACTATGTCCATTCGTTCGAATGGACTGTGGAACACCTAATTCCACTCGACACTCTGATTTTGACCGTGTTAGCACTTGGAAGACTTATGCTTCTGTTCCCGTACGCAGGCTAATCCGGCACTCCCTTCAATCCAATCCCGACCGTGTTTAGCTGTAAACACGCACAGTGAGTATACTCGAACCCATTTTCGTTTAACGCACTTTTGGGTGTTACATACGTTCTCTATCAAAACGCAATACACAACGCAAACACTTTCAACGCTAACCGCTCCCGCGTGCTATACGTGATTAGTTGAATGCTTGTTACTATGCTTATACAGTGATTACTTGCCCGACCGCCTTTAGCAACGATAGTACTATAGTTTAAACTCAGCACCTGATTTGTCAGGGGTTGCTAAGAATCACATACTTTACTTCACGTGTTCGCTCCGGTGAACATGTGTCGCGCATACTCTACTCGCAGTCACGTGGTTAGGATGTATCATTGTTGGTAGTTTACCTGCATCGCTCGTTACGTGTTACATGCTAGTTATGCGTAAACGCTTTTTATACTATAGATATGCAAACATGTGTACTCACCTTTACTTTATGTATTGACTTTTATTTTAACGTATGTGACAGGTTGATGATTATCATGAGCTGCAAATGGATAGGAAGTCTAGAAACTCATCTAATAAAATCTAGGTTGTCGTATTGGAACTTGTTTGAGAGATTTTGATGCCCGTAATGACTTTTGTGGATTATTTTGTTTGATAGTATGGGATATTAAACATATTAGAAAATATTTTCACATAATAGTTGTTATGGATTCTCTTGAATAATCTGATTCGCCTAGTGTCGCGCTCCGATGATTCCCCCATCGGTTGGGGTATGACAAGGAGTTCAATACTTCGCACATTAAACTGTGCAAAATCGCATGTTAGTAAATCATGGAAGTTAGGAGTTCAATATATCGCACATTAAACTAGCAAAATCGCATGTTACTAAAGCATGTTCCTTGTTGCAATATTTTTTAATTTATTTTGTGAGTAGGTATAAGATGGTGTTTGTACCGTTTACTGGTATAGACAACCATTATCGAAATGTAACCCTTGGAGCTGGGTTGTTGGCATTAGAGAGCATTGAGTCTTATAAATGGCTTCTCAATTCCTTTGTAAAGTCATTTGGATGTCAGCCAAAGGTAGTAGTGACAGACCAGGACCCTGCGATGAAACACGCTATCGAGGGTGTTTTTACTATCAGCAGACATAGATTGTGCATGTGGCACATAATGAAAAAAATGGCAGACACGGTTGACTATGCTATATTGTGTGTCGTTACCGTTTTTTACATTATATATCTGTTACATGTTGATAAGAAAAGCATTTATTTGTGTAGGTTGGACACGAGTTGTGCAATAATGAGGATTTTAAAATGAAGGTGTGCGATATTGTATGAACCGATTCCACTGAGCCAGAAGTATCTGACATAGAGTGGAAGTTGGTTATGATTAAGTTTGGTCTTACCGAAAATAAATGGATTGATGATATGTTTGGGATGAGATCCATGTGGATTCCGACTTTTTATCGGCATGAGCCAATGTCTGGACTTTGAGAACCATTTTTTTGCTAGGTGGCGAATTCACAACTCACTCTTGTAGAGTTTATGAATCATTTTAACGGTTCAATGGATGTCTAAAGGTTCAATCATAGAAAGAATGATCATATATCAAGATATACTGAGCCTGATGATTAGAGCAAAACTACTCTGGAATTGAAGCAGATGCTGCTAAGATATACACTAGGTCTATATTCTTCGATCAGCAGACAGAGATATACAGAACTATTAGTGAATGTCTGCTGATGGACACCAAAATCGAGGGTGACCAGCTAAGGATATCGTTGAAAGACTTTAAAGCTCATGGAGAAGGGTTTTTAGAGGTAATACCGAATATATTTACAACATGCGATTTTGATGAACTCCCATGCGATTTTAAGTTATTTTTCAAGTAACCATTTTTTACACATGTGATTTTGTTCACCCACCCATGCGATTTTAAGTTTTGATTTTTTTTGTTTCTGTAGGTGTGTTTCAAGAAACTTGAAGAAGATGTAACTGCCCAATGTAGTTTACTGCGTTTCGAACAGTACGGGTTGCCATGTAAACACATCTATTTTCTTTTCAAGATGTTTGGAGTTAAAGAAATACCAAACAAATACGTTATGAAGAGGCAGACAAAAGATGTGGTTCCGAATGAATTAAACTCCATATTTGATATAAAGGTTGATGCAAAGGATGAGCAATACAAGGTTAAACAGATTGCTCGTGAAATCATGTATACAAGGGAGTATCTAGTTAGCAATTTGATTACTGACCTTGATCAACTCGTTCTAGTTAGGATCAAATGAGAGAGATTAAAGAAAAAGTGGACCAGAGTCGCATAACAAGCCGATTGATCCAAAGTTTGACCTGTTCTCAAAGTTAATTGGTTATCAAAAACCAGCAACTGATGCACCGCATACTGTCCGTGTCCCAACTGGTATAAGAAACAAAGGTCGTGGCTCATATAAAAGGATTAAATCAAAGAAGGAACAAATGATTAGTCGCAAAGGGAAGAGGACAAGGACATGTAGTGTATGCAATGCAAAAGGTCATGATATTCAGACTTGCGAGGTATTGAAAGATAAAAAAACAAAAGAAGATAAAGGGAGTCCAGATTGACAAAGATACCAGCCATGAAGTCCATGAAGTCGAAGATGAAGTTGATGAAGAGGAAGATGAGTTCGAAGACTATAGTGGAGAGAGTGATGATGGCAATGAAGAAGATGTTTGGGAAGAGGTTTCAGAAGATGGAGATTAAAAAACATGCGATTTTTTAATTTATACATGCGATTTTATACACATGGAGTTTTATTATAAGAACATGCGATTTTACGCTGTAAACATGCGATTTCATATACATGAGGTTTTTAATACTGTAACATGCGATTTATTGTGTTTCCATGCTATGACATGCGATTTTTGTTAATTTGTATGTGTTACCAACATGCGATATTATAAATTTCAGTGATGCGATTTTATATAACACATTTGCAGATCATAAGCATACAAAATAAGCATAATTTTTAAATTTAATGAGAGTTAAAGTGTTTAAAATTAGAACCATCAGAAGTAAAAATAATCATACAAAATAAGCATAATACATTATAAGCATAAAAGTTATTTAGCACAACAAAAGACAATAAAAAGATCAAGAGAAACCTAGTTCCTTGAAGCAAAGATCTTGTCACGTTCCCTCGAGCTGAACTCCATCTTCTCTTTCACTGTTGATAGAGCATCCTTCAGAAAAGAGAAGACCAAGTCATCTGCTCGAGATTGTTCCTTAATATGCTCCAATGCGGTGTCTCTGAAGCTCGATGGTGATTCTTCAAGGAGTCTTTCCCACGTCTTGATTTTTCTTTATTCCTGCAAGAACCTTTCCCTGCACATCAAGAATCAGGTGAGAAGAGCTGACATTCGTACTCATTTCTGTCAACGTGCGAGTTGATAATAGTTCTTTGATTGCAATGTTCTTCAATTCTTCAGAATCAGAAGACATTTTTTTTTGTTTTTATCGGCTATTTTTGTGTGTGTTTTGTGTGTGATGTTTTGGTGTCTTAATCTGGAAGATTGTTATCTCTGAGTGTTATATATTAAAATAGTAAATTTATTATTTAGATGGGGTGGTAAGTTATGGTATTTATGTTAAAAGTGATCATTACAAGTCACATTACAGTCACATCGATATTAATTCATTTTTTTCTTTATATAGAGGTTTTTAATATTTAATAATTATAATGTTCAATTCACAATTTTTTGTTGTGCACTTTCATCAATGTGGATATGGCTATATGAAACTCATCATCAGCATCAATTTCTACAAAATTGCATGCGACTCAAAAACAGACTTCGCACATTATAAAAAACCAGACTATTTTTTTCACAGTTGTTTTGCATGTTACAACAAACCACACACAATAGCTTCACTTTTATTTCGCATCTTTTCAAACCATGTTTTTTTCTATTTCGCATGTTATAATAAACCACGCCTATATGCAATGTACAATTAGAATTCGCATATTACAATAATCAAACATAACCTAGTAGTTCAAATGTTTTTCGCATGTTTTAAAACCATGTTTTCATCTATTTCGCATATTATAAAAATCATAACCAAGACATAATCTACTATTTCAAATGTATTTCACATGTTGTAAAAACCCTGTTTTCAAAACCCAGAATTCGTATATTACAATAATCAATAACCTGGATCATCTTCTTCGATTGTTGGTCGATCGATGTTAGTCTTGTTCCGTTTGTCCCCTAGAACTCCCAAATCAGTAGTTCTTATTACCGTATGATGAAATCGCACCAAAAAGAACGAAGGGAGGTTGGGGAAGAAGAATCTTAGGTTGTTGAATTTGATTTAGGGTTTGATTTTGAACTATCTTCGGTCAGTTACAGAGATTATGATCTCGCAATGACGATTTTAACCTTTTCAGTATGATTTGAATATATTAATATGATTAATTTAATCTTATAAGTTAGTTTCGCCCGTGTTTGATCGATTGAAGATCGTACGGCTGTAGGCATAGCGTATATAATGTAGGATAAGAGGTATTGTACGTTAACCGGCCTCTCTCTGTATATATACACACACACACACATAATAGGTTATCATACATGACAGATAAAAAAGTAATATTAAATAGTTAATAATGAAGATTTAAGATTTATAAAGCGACATTTTTGAGATATGATAGGATTCAAATATCTCACGTAAGTTACTAACTCTATTAATTATTTGAACGTTAGATACAAGAGAAAAACGTATTTGGTGATTAAATCCATAACTTTTTAAACGACAAGAGCGAAGTCTATAAGTTTGATCAAACTGAAGGGATCATTCATGTAATTTACTCGAATTGCTTTTTTTTATTTAAATTAGGAGACGATTATCTATTCTATTTAAAATTATTATGTTATCTTATGAGTACTTTATGTTTATCTTTTATATCATTTGTTTTAAGGCAAATTGGAAAATAATAATCCCATCTTTCTGAAATTGGCCGATAATAATCCCAAGTCAGTTATTAGCCAATAATAATCCGACCTCGTCCAATTTTTTTGTAAAATAGTCCGCCGTTAAAATAGCTTAATGGAGTTAAGTTTTTTTCCGATTTACAAACCGATGTTTTAGGGCTTTTGATCAGAACGAGGATACGAGTAGATTGATGTAAAACTTACCTCAAAATACTGCCCCCAACCCACGAAAACGGTGATTCAATTCGGGTGTTTAACTTCCAAATAACAAAATTCAAGCCATTTCGAACACAATTTCGAGGTAAGTTTTACATCAACTTACTCGTATTCTCGTTCCGATCAAAAGCCCTAAAACATCGGTTTGTAATTCGGAAAAACACTTAACTCCGTTAAGCTTATTTTAACGGCAGACTATTTTATAAAAAAATTGGACGAAGTCGAATTATTATTGGCTAATAACTGACTTGGGATTATTATCGGCCAATTTCAGAAAGATAAGATTATTATTTTCCAATTTGCCTTGTTTTAATAAGGAGATTAGGAGAGGATCATTCTTTAATTATTTGTGATCGTTTACGTGAGTCTTCTATATATATATATAACGACTCAATCAACAACCTACGCCCCATTCATTCTTCTTTCGCTTGATCGTTTAATATCGTCTAGTTTGTGAATTAGTGCCAGCACATATATAATGTCTCGCATTAACGTTTTGAAAGACTACCACCCAAATCCATCATCCGTTTCAGATCACTCTCCAAATACTGGCATTCTCGCCTTGCTACCCCAGAATTCATCCGCAATCACCGCCTTCGATGCTCTAAAAACCCTCCAAAACTCCTCATCAGACGTGGTTTTTTGCGGAGAACGAGAGTTCAAAGACATCTATGCATTACACCCTGGAGACCAGTTGCCGTTGCATATTCCAGGATACAGGTACCTCAGCATACCGAAGGTTGAGTTCCCTTGTTCACTTATGCCTATGATGTCACCGAATCAATTTTCGGTTGTTGGTTCTTGTAATGGAATTCTGTGTCTGCGTGATAATGAAAATATTAGTCTATGGAACTTGTCGATCAGGCGCAGGGTAAGGGTGCCAAGTCCTCCTTTCATATTTATCGAAGCAGCAGGCTTTGGTTTCGATCACAAAAGTATTCTGCTTTCAGATATAGCTTTTAAACTATATTAATTACCTGTCTGACCCAATGGGCGTGTTATGATTACCAAGTGAAAACGCTGAAATAAACAAGAATTATACTATTGCTACAAAGACAGATTTAGGGCATCAGAACTATACATGACTTTGAAAATCTGTTAAAATTTTGAGGAATAAATAAGATTAAAGGTAGCTCATACGCTTGCGGATACTTGGGTCTCTGTTCCTGTTGTCTTTTCTTTCTTCTTTGGTGCATCCTTTTGTATAACAGCTTTGTTTGGAACCAATACCAATGTCATGTTCCTGTCCCTGAAGTTTTTGCTCTCCTCAACGGCTAACTGCAAAAAACAAAAACAATGTTGACCTGGTCAAACACATGAAAACTTAAAAGAAAGTGTTTCTTTAGTACAAATCATATTGCATACCTCCCCTACGTCATCTCGGAAACGTCGAATAAGCTCAATGGCATTATTTTTGAACTCGTTTTCACGTCCCTTTAAGCTTACTATTAGTTTAACCTGAAGGGTGACCAAAAAGTTCATATAGAAAACATGATTATATACAATGTTGTAGAAATTTGTAAGTACCTTGTCACCGTCTTTTAGAAACTTCTGAGCAGCTTTCAAACGGACGGTATAATCATGCACATCGATGTTGTAACTGCCGTTAAATATGTGTTGTTGTAAATAATAAATGAGAAAAAAAAAATCCCAGTTGCACTAGCAAGATGAGGGGCAAAGTAATGGGTAAATTTTTAGTATAAGCCGTAACAATTTGCGGAAGCCTGTCTCGCCAACACCATTTTCTGTCGATTTTCACATTTTTATTATATAAAATGATTGAATTGAACGAAGAACAAATTGTTACAGTGCTAATCTAAATCTTTGAATAAAACAATTTAGGAGGTTGTATGCATCAATATTTTTTGTTAACTTTTGAAGCATTTGACCAATCTCCTTTTAGCTAAAAAAAATCTTGGTTGACCCATTTGAGGAAAAAAAAAAACACAACCCACATTTATAATTAAATGGTCGAAATTGCCATATCCATTGATGACATACTGTTTTTCCTAAAACTATATCCAGTTTATAGATAATCAAAAATCAGGTGTCCAAATGCCCCACTTTAATATGGCCCGTTTCAATTACCAGTTAAAATGTTACAAAGCTAGTAGTTCATAATCTTAAACAAGACTGAAGATTTGAGAATTTCTGCTTTGCAATTTTAAGAATTTCAACAGCGCAAAGCAGATAATAGGTCAGCGCGTTTTTATATCTTTTTTAATTGCACACCTGAACAAAAAGATTTATCAATTACAGACGATAGAGCCAGTTAGAGTGGTTGAAATTCTCGAGGTGGAGGGGAGGAGGAGTAGAGGAAGACCCAAAATTACTTGGGATGAGCGGATTAGGCAGGATTTGCAAAGATTGCACCTCTCTGAGAACATGGTCTATGATAGGAGCTCGTGGAGACGTAGGATTAAGGTTAAGGATTCCTAGGAGAGGGTACAATTGTGTTTTTAGGTGTAGTGTATGGTCGTAGATATGTATCTATGTGTATAGGCTGTTTGTGTTGTTATATTTGTCTGTTTACCATGCACTCTTTCACCACTCATGTTATATTGGTAGCTTCATACACACACACACACCCCTCGTGTTCTATTTATTTCTTTCCTGGGTGTTTTGGAGCCGAGGGTCTCACTGGAAGCAGCCTCTCTATCCTTAGGGGTAGAGGTAAGGTGTGCCTACATCCCACCCTCCCCAGACCCTACCAATAGCTTTGCTAGTTGTGGGATTTTACTGGGTATGATTGATTGATTGATACATATGCTCAACGTCTCTTCCAGAAAAATTAGTTAGGTCACTTTTGTCCAGTTGTAGCCAAATTTCTTAACATATTAATTTCATATTGAGAAAAAAGAACGAGCGATATAAAAGTTCAACCAAGAGCATGTTGATCACCTTAACCATAATATACGGCTTATAATCTTACATTAGTTGATTCAACGATAATAGAGAAAAGGAATTTAATTGAAATGTTGAGAAAGTATAATTACGTGATTAATATATCTTTTTTATAGAAAATGTGACTGAAAAGGAAAATTGGTTTTTAATAAACCAACCTTTGTCCCGTTGGTAAATAATAATCTTACCTACGTAATTGGTATACAATAATCCTACCTATCAACATGTTGGTACTCAATGAACTTCCGTTAATTTTTTTTAACTGAAGTTAATTTTTAAGTTTTATTTATTACACTAAAAGTCCTTGTAGTTGTAATTTACTAGTTTTAACTATTTTATAAAACAAAAAAAACCTCAAGGGACTGTTAAACTAGTAAATTACAACTACAGGGACTGTTTGTGTAATAAATAAAACTTAAAAACTAACTTCAGTTAAAAAAAATTAACGGAAGTTCATTGAGTACCAGCATGTTGATAGGTAGGATTATTGTATACCAATTACGTAGGTAAGATTATTATTTACCAACGGGACAAAGGTTGGTTTATTAAAAACCAATTTTCCGACTGAAAATAGTGTGGAAGTACGATGATCCATTATGAATATAAAGTCATTTTAATACATAAAATAGGGCAACAATATAGTGCCATATTTTGTCACAGATTGTGAGATCAAAATGTCAGGAATAATATATTAGATCTAAGGTAGTTAAATTAGTTGCTCTGTTCGTCGCCTTATTTTACCAGGGTGAGGGTACGATATCTAAATTAGCTAAACCACTCATATTCAATTGCATTAGCAAAATAATACAAAATATACAAAATTTCTTACCCCATTTTAAGCTCCTTTAGATCCACACGAGAAGCTGGCATCAAATTTCAAAACTTAGTCAATATACTTCTTCTTCTTATGACAAAGGTTAAGCAATAAATTTTTTATTTTTTTTTTAAAAGAGGCATTTACCAGAACTTTTCTTCTGCTGATCTCTTTTCTTCTTTTGTTGCTCATATTTATATTTGCTGTGAAATTTGAGAAACTTATGGTCAATACCAATAAAAGATTTAAATTTATAAAAAAATGGCATCATTTCTTTTAAAATGATAAACTTAACAACGCATATATACGGGCCTCAATTTTACGAGCTAATGAGCTATTATTACATGATTTGGTGGTAGGAATAGATAAAAAAAAAAAAAAAAAAAAAAAAACAATACCTGTCTATTTTCTCACTTAAGTTGATTAAATGAAATAATTATAAAGGAGATGTAACTTACTTGTAGTCCATCAACTTGACAACAGGAGGATCTGCCTCTGGAGACAATATAACCTACAAAATAAACAGTTATATTGAGGAAAAGAGAATGGTTAACTTATAATTATGAAAAAAAAAAATTCAGAGTACACGAATAAATATGAAAGCTTGCAGCAGGTTATAAATTCCATTCCGGATAGAAGACTAATTCAAAGGTAATACAAGTCTATATATTTACATAATACATGTTAAAGCAACAGCGCTAATAATGATTTCATACGCAACCGCATTAACAGTTAACAAACTGACTATCGACATACCAGGTCAAGCTCAGCATCTTCAGCCATCTGAATAGCAGCACTTTTTGACACTACACCAACCTAAAAAAACGATTCCATCGGACTCAACATAGAAACAAAGAACACAGCTGCAAGAATTAGATGATGCGGAAACACTCACCATGTTTTGTTCCTCATCAATAAGCCTCACAGTACTTGACCTATTTTTAGCCATCAAAATTTACAAAAGAAAGAACATTCATACTTGTATCGAAAGTGTGCAAACGAAACAAGTAAATAAGAGTTGCGAAGATACATGCTAAACTATAGGGGTGGCAATTCCTGACACAACCGAACTCGACACGAAAAATACAGGTTTTGGGTTGGATAAAAGGACTCGTTTATTAAACAGGGCAATCCAAACATGACCCGTTCAATAAATGGGTTAGCCTGAACACGACCTGTTTATTATCTTGGTTGACGTGTTACCCGTCTATTGATTAGTTGTAGCTACTATTCTCCGATCGTTTCATTCGCTTGTTCAAATATCGAGATAAAAAAATATAAACCCACATTTGTTAATTGAGATCGAGAGATAAAGAAACAAAAACAATTTAAAGTGCACAAGTTACAAAAATGTTTCGTTGAGTTTTTTTTTTTTTTTTTTGAACGGCCAACAGAATCAATCCAGCGCACTCTCGGGGCACCCACTGGACCAAACGGAGTACTCCGAGAGTAACCCGAGTCCACCACCAATTCCGGGGAAAACCCGGTAACCCACCCGCCCGTAGGCACGCCGGTGAAATTACCAGTAAAACCCGTTTGGCTCAAGGATAGTTTAAGTTAGAGTAAGTGATTGTTTAAACTGTTAGTAACCCATTAGCTATTACTCAAATTTACAAATAAACAAATATAAGTCGACCCGAAAACGACCCAATTTTAATTTTTAAGTACCCAATTTTAAAGAATTCAACCCACCAGCCCCCGAAGGCCGAAACCCATTAACCCGCCAACCTAACACGATTGACACCCCCGGTGCTAAATTAGATAATCGTGTTTATAAAGTTATAATCCACAGTTTCTAAGAAAACAGCATCTAATCCCTCAATTAAAATTAGGGCTTTTCTTATTTATTTTTGCAATTAACTAATAATCACTAAACTAGTAAACTCATCTATAAAATGTTATAATTTTGTACCAAGTTAAATAAATAAATAAATAAATAAATAAAGTAAAAAAACACTGTTGGGATACCTGATACTGGAAATATCTAGGGCTGGATCGTCATCGGAGCTTTGCTTAGGGCGCCTAGTGTCTCCCTGCCGTGAATAATTACCACCGCCGCCGCCGCCGTAGCGGCAGGTGATGTGGCAGCCGCGGGTGGTGGCGGAAGTGGGGAAGTGGAGGCGGGGGTGGGGGTGGGGTTTAGAGAGGGAGTGAGAGAGAGGGAGTGGTTGTTTGAAAGGGGGAATGGTGCAGCTGGTGGTAGTAACTCCAGCCATTGAAGAAGTTCTGCAACACCACCACTATTATTTCAGAGCTTTGGATGACAATGGCAATGGCAATTGATTCGTCATCTTATCCCAGTTTGAGACAAAGTTTTAGTTACAATAATGGTCCTGGTTTTTATGAAAGTTACACTTAAAGACCTTTGTGTTTTTTTTTTTCACTTTTCTTTTCTATGACCATTACCTCCTAGGCTCCTATGCAAACTTTCGAATTTTTGGATGTGTATTCCTATATCTTTGTGACTATGCAAAACACAAACTTGCTCTAAGGTTAAACGTAGTGGGGCGCGACCATGGGCCATAGCGCCACTATGGCGCCGCCCACACCGCCCCCCCCCCCGGCGCCATGACCAAAAAAAAAGAACGGCGTGAAATTTATCGCGGCGCGAGAAGGGGAATATTTTTGATTTTTGACCGTTTGATAACGGTCATATATATAAAAAAAAAAATTCAATTTTTTATACTTTTCACACTATAAATACCCTCATATTCTTCTATTTTTTTTACAACTCAATACATTCTCATTCTCATTCTCTATATATTTTTAAAAAACCTAGTGTCACCTTATAAAAAAAATGGGTTCCCCGTCGGAAGACTCTTTCACCGAAATTTACCGAAGATATTTTTCGCCCGACGAAGACGCGGCCGAGGAAGAAGCGGTTACGAGTGCATGTACTTTTGTGGTACAAGCATTTGAGCACATTCGGCCTACTCCCCCTCCAGGACCCATCTTGCGACGCACCTATATCTTGCGAGATCGTGAAGCCGCGAACGAGCGTTTGATGAAAGACTATTTTGATGCGGCACCGGTCCACGGACCGAATGTTTTTAGACGACGTTTTCGGATGAGCCAAAGGTTATTTTTGCGCATTAATAATGACTTGGAAAATAGGTATGATTTCTTTAAGCAAAGAATGGACGCACGAGGATATCTAGGCTTCACCTCAATTCAAAAGGTCACATCCGCCTTACGCGTATTATCATACGGAAACACGTACGACATCAACGACGAGTATTTGAAGATGGCGGAGAAAACAACCCGAGATACCTTGGAACATTTTTGCTATGGTAATTTTTATTGTCTTTTATATATTTATTTTTTGGTAACTTATTAGTAAAACTTTTGTATATTAAATTATATTTTAGGAATATGTCAGTTATATGGAAAACGTTATTTGAGAAACCCCACTTGGAACGACCTTCAAAAAATATATGAGGTGCATCTAGAAAAGCATGGAATACCCGGCATGATTGGTAGCTTGGATTGTCGTCAATGGCGTTGGTATAATTGTCCAACCGCATGGCGAGGTCAACATACACGGGGTGATCAAAAAGGGCCAACTTTGGTATTACAAGGTGTTGCGTCATACGACCTTTGGGTTTGGTCGGCCTTCTTTGGTGTAGCCGGGTGTTTTAACGATATTAATACGTTAGAGGCTTCACCATTAATAGAGGGCTACATTTCTGGAACTATACCAAAGGCCGGTTTCCATGCAAACGGGAACGATTACGAGCATGGCTACTACTTGGCCGATGGTATCTACCCTGAGTATTCGATTATTGTTAAAACATTTTCTGAAACTTTCGATGAAAAAAGAAAGTATTTTAAAAAATTACAAGAGTCTTCGAGAAAGGACATCGAGAGGTGTTTTGGGGTTCTACAGCAACGATGGCATTTTATCAGAAATCCTTGTCGCATGTGGCATAAGGATAAAATACGAATGGCCATGTATGCTTGCATCATTTTGCATAATATGATCATTGAGGATGATGGAAAAGCGATATGCCAAAACTATATTTCCGAAGATTTGGTCGAAGTAGCCCAAGCGACAACGGAAGAGAGACTCGCAAATGCTCAACTACTGCGATCTAGAGAAATACATAACACGTTGAAGGCGGATTTGGTTGAGCATGCTTGGGCGATTCGCCCAATTCGATTAAACAATGATCACGACGAAGATTCCGAGGAAGAAGTGGTTGAGGAATTCGAAGACGGGAACTTTGAAGACGTAGGTTTAGATGCTGGAGAAAACGAAGAGGAAGAAGGAGAGAACGAAGATGACACCGAAGAATAAATTTATTTTTTAGGTGTAATTTTTTTTTTAGTGTAACTTTTTTTTTTAATTTTAATGTAGTGTTTTTTATTTAATGAAATGTTTTTTTATTTTATAAAACTTATAAATTATTTAAAAATTGAAAATTAAATTAATTGAGTAATGATTACACAGGGGCTTTATGACTACGGCCTCAAATTGCATAATGCCCCATAAAGCCCCTTGCTGACGTGGCATGCCACATGTCGCATAACGCCCCTTTGAGGGCTTTATGACTACACATGCCCTAAGAAACACCCTTTGAATTTTCATTGGGTATAGCCATTAAGACAAAGGCTATCGTTAGACCATGTGTAGTGGTAGCAATTTATAATGCCCCCACCATGGGGCATTAGAGCATTCACATCCAATCCATCAAATTATACATACATTCCACTAAAAAACAACTCCTATATCAATATATTTCCACTAAAAACAAATACTTTTTCTCTCTCCTTTCAATTAAATAATATTATCATTACCTTTTTCTCTCATTTCCACTCACAACCACTTTCAAAATATATTAAAAAATTATAACGGGTGAACAGTGTCCCCCCAAATATACAGATGAACAGTAACATTTTCTCTCTCCTCTACTCACAACCACTTTTTATACCCTTTATAATATAAAAACCCCTCCTCACATAATTTGATGGTTAGGATGTGAATGCTCTTATATGACATGTGGCATCCTAGTCACACTTGGGCATTATAACAAAAGTGGTGTAGTGGGCATAATGCCCTATAATGCCCTACCAATCATTAAACCAAAAAAAAAAAAAAAACTATTTTCTCATTGGCTAGTCAAACCCATTCAAACCTTCCACAATTCATTTAGGCGTTTTCATTAAAACGCCAAACCCATTTTTCTTTGCCCTATAATGCCCTATGTAATGGAGAAGGGGGCGTTTTTTTTGCCCTATAATGCCCCATAATGCCCCACTACACATGGTCTTAGTTAAAAGTTAAAACCCCACCATTACTCGTATTTACATTAGATGTCAATTTAGGGGTGCAAACGAGCCGAGCGGCTCGCGAGCTACTCGAGATCGGCTCGAGAGAAAGCTCGAAACGAGCCGAGCCTTATCGAGCCCGAGCCGAGCTTGAGCCTCAAAACAAAGCTCGTTTGTTTATCGAGCCCGAGCTTGAGCCTCACATGTGAAGCTCGTTAGGCTCGTCGAGCCTTATCGAGCCTTAGTGTAAACGAGCCGAGTCAAGCCGAGCTTATTTAAACTTGTTTACAAGCCGACCTCGAACCTAAAAATAAGCTTATTTAGTAAACGAGCCCGAGCCCGAGCTTTACTTATCGAGCTCGCAAGCCTAAAAAGTCTATTATTTATATTATTTTTATTTAATATACTAATTAATAGATAATAAACGAGCCGAGCCCGAGCCGAGCTCGAGCTTGATAAAACACAAACGAGCCGAGCTCGAGCTTTGAAAACAAAGCTCGAATCGAGCCGAGCTTGAGCCCGAGCTCTCATAAGTTAATCGAGCTCGAGCCTGGCCGAGCTCAGGCTCGGCTCAGCTCGTTTGCACCCCTAGATGTCATGTACAATTTGATGAATCTACCTCTCATATTTGTGATATTATCCCAATTATCAATGAAGTCACTCACTTTCTTCAATTTTGATGACTTTGTTCTTCAACCCCCACCACCCTCAAACTCATTGTCATGTCCCACAAATCACCAGTCCCATGCACCTACCCCATACATTATTTTTTGCATGCATTTTTCAACTTCCTCACCTCCTATACCAACCTCATTGACTCGCTTTATTGTCCAACCTACTACTTGGCCATTTCCTCAATCATTCATCCTAAGTTCTCTCATACAACCTGCTAGCATGTTGCAAACATCCTCCACTATTCTTGCTAACTCTACATCCATTGTAGCTCCTTTACACCCTGTGACTACCCGCTTAAAAGCCGGCATTTTCCAATCGGAACACTTTGCTGTGACAACCACGGCAAAACCAGGTAAACCTTGATTGAGCGTAAAATCCTAATTGTACGTTCAACTTACACGATTCACAAAACCATAACAAACATGACTCGGATGAATCTGAGTGTACATTATGAGTAGTACATGATCAATAATGACAACCAGTGCGAGCAGAATGCCTTAGTGTGTTAAAAACAAGTTAAACGGAGGATTTTCATTTAATAGTGCGTAAACCGTACAATCACAATTCAAACACAAACGATAGTGTCGTAGATGATTCTAAGGGCACGGAAATACTTGGATAAGATATTTAAACCATAACGTAAGATTTGAGGCCTTATCAGGTAGTTGGCACGTTAAACGAAGCAGCTTCCAGTTAGCATAACGTCTTTGATTTTAACGCAACCGGAAACGACCAAACATGCAACGAACAGTTAATCAAGCCTAAAAACACTTATTTAGCATAAATATAAGTTGTTCTAAGTCAAAATATCAAAGTGTATGGGTTTCGTTGTCGGTGGGTTCGGTTTTCAAAAACGTGAAAAACCGCACGAAAAAGAGCCAGTTTAGCAGACCAGGACGCGTTTAAGACCCGATAACGAACCTGAATGTTAAAATACATCTAATACTCATCCCTTTATGGTCAAAACCGCCTTTAACTTGGTCAAAGGTTTTAGAAGCCCCTCCCCATGTGTCGATTGCAAATAAGGCCATTCTTTGACTTTTTGTTGCATTTTATCAAACCTAAACCTTTCCACAAACTTCTATAACCTCCCTAATTACTAAATCCACGAAAATACAGTAAAATCTATCAACAACAATTTTTATGTGTTTCATATCCTTTTATGCTTAAAACATGATTTTGAAAAAAAAAAGAAATCATTTAATCCAAAACCCTTGATGTTGTTGATGATTCAAGGGTTCTTCAAACTAAATATAGGTGGGATAAGATTACACATGATGTTTGGTGATGCCAAACATCGGATTATGATACCAAAACACAAAGTATTCGACAAGAAATGAACATAACAAACACTAATCGAAAAAGAACAGATCTGAGGCTTGATTTGTAACACCCTGCTTTTTCATACTTTCCATAATTAGAAAGCGATGCTTGTATTTCTATTTTTGGAAGTCTTGTATTCTTGTAATCGTCGTTTCGTTGTAATCATTGTAAAATCCGAGACTTGGATCATAATGAAATTGGTATTTTCCTTTACATTCATGTTATACACGCTTTATACATGTTCATACGTTCAAATCAATTAATCATGTGACACTTTATTAACAATTTGTGCAAAATACGTCAAACTTGCAAATTCGTGATTGATATGCTCAATTTATACAAATTCGATACTTATTCTCGACATACATGATTAATTATACTTGCTTTATGTTTGTTTAATGATATAATTACATTACATGCCTTCATATGTGGTTCTTATACTTAAAACATATTGAAAATACCTTAAATCATCAAGACACATAAGTACAAGGGTTAAATATGTAAAAATAACAACAAAAATCCGTCTGATCAAGGCTCGCGGCCCGCGACCCCATGACTCGACCGAGTCGCGCCCCGCGACGGAGGTCGATCCGCAGAAACATTTGAACAGCTCGTGTAATTGGCGGGTTTAGGTGTTTTTGTTGAGTTTAAACTTGTGTTTCTTGCATTTAATGTCACCTAATCAACCCTAATTCTTTTCCCTATAAAACCCAAGCCTCCTCCACACTTTTTCCACTTTACAACTCACTCAAACACTCTCAAATCTCTCCTTAATCAGCTGATAAACAGTAGCAAGATCAGAATCGTTTCAAGTCACTAAAGTGAGCATAAGTTCACTTCTACACGTTCTTTTTTCATTGATTCTTCTTCCTAATCACTCTGAAAAACCTTAGGTATGTTTCCACAGGTTTTCCATGGAAAACCAAGGCTGGAACATCACCATATAAGGCTCCAAAGTGCAATAAACTTTCTGTTTTGATTAAACTTTTGTTAAACTTGCTTGAACTTGAGTTATCTCATCACATTCCTATGTCCTTATGCTCATAATCAAGTCTATGATTAGGTGGGCTTAAAAACAAGGTTGTGACATGTAAATCCAAAGGTTTAATCCTCATAAACATTCTGTTTTGATAGGGTTTTAACCCACAAGTGATGAACAAGCGTAAAGCTTGAAGAATGTGTGATTATAAGGTTAGCTTGGGCTATCCTACTTGAAAATCCACACATCACTTGATATTTTCTTAGATTAGTTGTATCTATTTCATTCCTTATTGTATGTTCATGACCCTCCTTGTTGTCTATGACAACATGTGTAGTGGTGGACACCAAAGAGGTTCCTAAATGGAAGACTTGTCATTCCTACCTCATGCATGACTTATGTGAAATACAAAAGAGGTTCTTAAATGGAGGATTCATCCTCCTACCTCATGCTTGACTTGTATGACATTATGATATCTATATAACCTATATATTATCTAAGTAACCAAACCCTTGATGATAACCTAGTGGTTAATTGTCAAAGTATTAGGTTACGTCATCTAAAGATCATAGTACTTGTTACGATTCTAATGGGCATTTTGACCCATTAAAACATTTAAACTCTTTTGAGTTTCTTAGTGCCAATACAAGTATTATGTGATGGATGATTATTTTCCCATATGTATACTTTCATGTAATTTAAACTCTGAATCTTTACTCCTCCGTTAACTTCCAATACTCACACACCTATGTTTCTTCGTGTAGAAGGACTTGGTGCTCCAATCTAATCAACAAACACTCGCGGGATTATCAAGTGGAAAGCTTGCAAAACCGTGAGTATACTCGATCCCATTTTCCTTTTCACGCTTTGGGTGCAACTTGTATATTATACAAATCACGAAACACTTAAACTATTTCAATCTCTATCCATGCTTAACATGAAACTATATGATGCTTGTTAGACTTGTATGTTATGTAAACTATTTGTGTCGATATATGTTCATTAACTTTGCTAGCCTACCTTAACAATTATAGCGCTATAGGATTAATGCACCACCTATTAGTCTTGGGGTATTGTTAAGTTAAACATGTTAACCTCCCGTTATTCTTTGGGATAGGCAAAATTAACGTGTTGTATACTTGGGTTTGAACATATAGTACACTGTTTCAGCATATTAGTAACTTGCATATTGTTATCATGTTGGATATGAGTTCGTTAAACTTTTTAATCTATATTATGCTATGTATGAAAAACTTGTATACTTGCCAACTTTTTGTTGATATATTTTAATACATATTGCAAGGTGACAGACGAGATGATGTTATGAGAAGAAACAAGATTTATGTGGACTTAGAAACACACCTAGATAATTTGTCATTTTGATGTTATGTGGAAACAATGTTGTTTTTATTTGAATTCTTGTATGACATTTTTAGCGATTTTATGAAATTTGAATTTAATTATATTGTCACATAGTGTTATGATGTTTTGAGCAATTTGTTCGTCTCATCCCGATGTTTCCGCTATCGATTGGGGTGTGACATGATTGACATGGGTTTTTACATATTTCTGTTGTTTGTGGTGTATAGGTACTGAACATAAGCTTAGCTCACTTCTGGACACACAAGTAAAATCACAAGTTTCGATAGGTATGATTTCCGAAAATCGAAATTAGAGCATAGAGATTTACATATAGCATAACTTTGTCTGTGAGTGTTCATTGAACTTGAAATTTGGCAGGCTGATCATACATGGTGAAAATAAGACTCTTTTAAAACTTTAGATTTTTTTTGAATTTTTGGTGACTTTTTAACTTTTTTAATATAATAAATTCGGGAAACAAAAATACTAAACGAGCTCAATAAATCACCAAAAATTACAGGGATGTTGAGTTTAATATGGAAAACATTCTGGAAAAGTTTGGGGACCATTGATTGAGTATGAGTTTGGTTTATAAAAAGCAAATAGAAATAATTGGGCCCCACCCCATCCCACCCTTCTTCTTCCCTACTCCACCCTTTAAAGCCACCCACTACCACCATATCTCCACTAACTCATAAACCACCGCTACTCACAACAATATTGGTTCACCATATGTGGTTTGATGATAATAAAATTCCTAAATTCGTTACTTTCAAAAATAATTTCCTCAACAATTCGCTTAATTTCACATGTTTTCTCATTCTCTAGTACCAATTACATCCAGTCAAACTACCAAACCCATCAAAACCCACTCAATTCCTCAGAACACGAAGCCAAAATCCAATCTTAAAATTTAAGCTTCACTCAAAAATCCTAATAAACATCCTATATTCAACAAACGACTTAGTTCGAATGGATATAAGCCATCAGTTTCGTTAGTTAATTGCGTGTTAGGTGTGGTTGTGGTGGAGAAAGGGGGATTAAAGATGTTTTGTTTGTGTATAAGAAGATGGTGAAAGCGGGTACTTGTCCGAATACGAAGATCTTGAATTAGGATTTTTTTCGTGATTAGTGTGAGATTACTTCAAGACAGGAGAGATTAGAGATGGATAAACAAAACTTCTTTGTATTAATCGGTAGTAAAACATTACAAATAGGCCCGATTACAAGATAACCGAACTAATACCAAAAGAGTATACATCCGGGGAGAGACCAAGTGGTGATCTCTCCCCCAAACACTAAAGCTCACAGTGAACTCTCTCAATGAGCTCACATTTTCTCACATTCTCTAGTTTGCAAATGACAAAAGGGTTGTTATTTATAGCAACACCCCCTTTGTCTAGCAAACACACATGGTCAAACAGATAACCCTCTCGTTTGACCACTTCAAACGAGCGGGTCAATACACGTTCGTTTGACCATTTCACTAACTATTACATATTCAGCATAAAATAAATCTAATCTATTCGACAAGCATCGGACACAAAATCTGCATCAACAAATTCCCCCTTGTCCGTTGCTGTGGAATGCTGAAAATGCAACTGCAATCGATCTTCAGTCAAGTATTTATCTTCTCCGTGTTAACAAATTCCCCCTTGACTGATGATCCAGGTAGGTAGTATCTTGACGCTCCTTGTATAATATTTCCCCCTTAAAGTACGCGTACCCGTGTTGGGTGTTGTGCAATGTCCTCACAAGGCTCAATTGACCAATCTTCCGCTGATCTTCCAATACTCCAACCAGCATTTGATAAGGGTTCCGTTCTTTAAGAACTGCATCAAGTCTTGATCTGTCATATGAAATCTATTTCATTCAAGCATACTACATTGGTAGAGATTTCTGGTGAACTGTCTTCTGTAAATCGTCTTTGTGGAATCGACCAAGTAATGCACTTTAATCTTCAGCATCAACACTGAGGAAAGTCAGCTAGACCAAGTGTATCCCTTGCAAGCTCAACCAAATAGCACGCTTAGTTGAACTACATCCAGATCTCATTGTCTTGCCTTTGTGAAGTTGACCATGTAATGCACTACGGATCTTCAGCATCAGTACTCAGGAAGTCAGCTTGACCAAGTACATCGTTTGCAAACTCAACGAATTGAGTTACCCCTAGATCCCTGTAAAATCCCAATGTAACACCTCTAAAAATTTTGTCCAATAATGTATCGACACGTGTCACGAGCTTTGAACGTGTAAAAGATTGCGTATGAAGGACTAAAGTTGACAAAACAGAGAAAGTATGTGAATATAAGGGTTCAAAGTGTCAACAATGAATAAATATACTTTAAAATAACCCTACACGATGTTTATACCCTTAAACGAATAAATCATGGATCATACGAAGCTAATTGTGGAAGAAAGTGAGAGATTACAAACTACAGGGGTTAAATGTGTCAACATATTTAAAGTATACCTCTGAGTGACCTTTTACCAAACCCGAAGCTTTGTAACGATAAATTATACTCACTAGAATGTGTGATAAAAATTTCACAAAGTTTCGTTATCCTATGAGAAAGTTATGATAAAATTCGTAAACGAGGGGTTAAAAGCATCAACGTTGAAATCTAAGGCCTTACGGGTGATCACAAAGTTAAACAAGGGCTTAACTGTGTTTGATAATCCCTTGGAACCCTTAAAAGTAAGGTTAGAGGGCCAAAAATGCAAGAACAAGACTTAAAACCACGTTAGAAAGGACCAGGGGCTGAAATGTAATTAAGTGAAACTTGTTTGGCTGGTTCTGGAAGGCCAGGCGGCCCGCGTAAGAGTAACCTGTGGGGTTACGCGGCCCGTGTGAGTAGTACAGCGACATAAAACACCTGCAGATGCCAGTTTCAGGTCTGTAACCGACTTTGGAGCCTGTAAGATGATACCAGGGGCTGTGCAAATGGATTTTCATGCACTAGGGACAGTTGTGATGATCTGAATCCATGCATAGAGTTATTTGGCATCATCTTGTTGCATCAATTTTGCTATATAAGCAACCCCCTTGTTGCAACACTTTGTTCATTCATTTGCAAAACTTCACAAACTCACTTCTGGAGTATATTAGAGCTCGAGCACTCTTCCCACAAGTCACTAGTCATACTTAGGACTATTGTAAGTGTCCTTAACCTTCTTTAATTCAGTTTAGCTTAGATAATTAGCTTAAAGTCAAACCGTCGTAATTAAGGTTTGACTTCATCATTAATCTTAAATTGTCCAGTCAAATTTCAAATTGAAAGTACCTATGAGTTGGTAATTATATGGGCAATAAACCCTCAAAAGGGCACCCTCTGATTCCCACTCTAATTAGGTCAAGTCGGGTCAAAGTTAATCCTAAAAAGTCAACAGAAAGCTTATTTTCAAATTAAGGAATAATTAGCAATGTAGAAGCCATGCAACCTATTTTATCATTCATATAACTTGGTAATTAATGAAAGAACATGTCTAAACATGTTCACCCTGACAATTTTCAGTTTAGGCTCGATTCGGAACCGAAAGTCGCATAGTTTGACTTCTGCTTTGACTTTCAGTTCTGACCCGTTTAAGCATAGTTTAGAAATGCCTTAGAGCCTTTTTAGGACCAGGTTACATGTTAGTATAACCCTCTGTGATTATACAACTTGGTTCATTAGTTATCCGATTCATATGCATGTTTCCGTTAATTACTTAAATGTTGACTATTATGCCCTTTTCACCTTAAAATGTGATTTTTGAAAAAGTAAAAGAGTAGAAACCTTCATTACTAATTTATAGACTTGTCCCTAAAATTTGACATCAGTTTGAGGTTTAGATTAGGAGTTATTCTCATTAGCGTAAATAAGAAGCTTTCTAGTAATTAAATGGCATAATTAACATATAACCTACCTAAACCCAATTTTTAATACCAAAATTTTTACCTACTGATATAAAATAATATTTTGGGATTTTTTGAGATTTTTTATTTATTTTTAGGCTGAGCATAACTTAGAGTTCTAAGCTTGAATCGGTAATTGTCGGTTTTGCCCTTTTGGGCTATAAAATGAGTTTTACAAATCCTTTTGATACCAAACCTTTTTCTACTGATCTAATATGATAAATAAAATGTTTTGAGCCTTTTGGAATAATAAAAATATCAGCTTTCCTTTGAAAACCCGGAAATGGCTCCAAATCGCCTTTTTAAGCGTTTTTAACGCATAATATGTATTAAAACTATTTTAAACATATAAGGTTTGATGCCTACTGATATTTTCAGTAAATTTTTATATCTTAACAGTAAGCAAAAGTTTTAAACTCAGATTTCCAGTTTTGACCTTTTAGGCTTATGTGAAATTACCAAAATGCCCATACGATGCATAGTATGGTTATAATTAATAAATTTCACATATGTATGATACCCTACTGTTATAACTTATTAAACTAAGTATTTTTACTGATTATATCAGACCTGTAACTCATATTAATATTCAAACTCTTTTATAACCTTTAAAATGACCAAAATGCCCCTACGGGGCATAGTTTGAGTTTAAAATCATTTTTGGGCATGATAGAAGATATCTTACTGATGTCACAACATATTTAAGACATATTAACTTAGGAAACCTGTATATGACTCTTATGGTTACCTGTTACGCATTATTTCGCGTTCGGTTCGGTTTATGTAACTAGTTTGCATAAATTGACCAAAACGGGTCAAACCTTATCATTTTTGTCTCAAATCCAGAATGTGTTTAGTTTACCCATATTATACAAGTCTTCAAACTTGTTGGGTCTGAAACACATTCTTTTCCGGTCTTCGCTTATTCATGCGTTGAACCGTATCTTCCTTTAAAACTAACCGGTCTAAGTTTAAGCTTAATTAAAGACCCGTTAGAAATCTAATAGGTTTATTATAAACCTTCGTTCCAGAATAGGAGACCCGGTAAAAGCTGCGTGCACTTGCTTATTGTGATTATTACTTGCAAAGGTAAATACTTTTAACTTATTTTCCCTATACAGGCTTGGGGTACGGTATATAAAATACTGCTTGGTCGGGCATTGAATCTTTAATTGTATGATGGTTAATTCATTGAAATGACTCGTTTAAATTGTTTTGTTTGCTTAAAGCCTTTGGGGGGTTAATGACCATGTCCCGGATATCCTTGGCATCATTCATAGAATGGCCACGACCTTAGCACATGGGTGTAGGCATACACCCGTCTGTGCATTTATAATTAATAAGGTATAACCGCCGGTTACGAGAATAACTCGCCGCCGGACTATACCATGTGGTGTGTCTATTGATCTTTAACCCGGTATTCAACCCGGGCTACTGAACGTATAAGAAACATGTAATTCTTTTACAAGTTTATATATAAATAATTATCCCAATTTATAAAATCTTTTGTGCCATGTGCATTCAAATCAATTTTTAAACATTTTCAAAATGAGTCAGTTAAATTGTATTTACCAGTGTAAATTGACGTATTTTCCAAAAAGGCTAAGTGCAGGTACTAATCGGAATAGGCTCGTCTCTCATAGCATCAAATAGAAGTCTCGCAAGCTTAGATGCATAAAATCTATTGAACAAAGTTTCCTTTTTATTCGATCCGCCTGTGGATCTGTTTCAACTATCTTGTGATACTTAATATTACAATTTATTCAGTTGAAATAAATCTATCTTTTGCTTCCGATGTGCATTTAAATTTGTGTTGTTTGACTATGATGATATCAACTACGTCACGATACTCCCCACCGGGCCCACCGGTAATACGTGGAAATATCGGGGTGTGACAGGTTGGTATCAGATCCAACACTGAGTGAATTAAACACTGAAGGAACTGTCGTCAATCTTCAATGAATGTTCTCGGTTGTTCGAAAAATCACGAAAACGACTTTCTTCTTTGCATATTCTAGTTGAATAAGAACGTCCCCTAGTACCCCGTAGGATCCGACTTGTATCCCTCCAAAGACTTTGTGAACTCGTTAGGACCGGTATTGACTTTCCAGGTTCATTTAAATGCGAGAATATGACAATAAACAAAATGCTTTCTTCTTTGCATATTATAGTTGATAAAGAAAATCGCCTAGCACCCCGTAGGATCCGACTTGTATCCCTCCAAAGACTTTGTGAACTCGTTAGGACCGGTATTGAGATTCCAGGTTCATACGTTCGTTTCCAAATGCGAGAATATGATAATAAACAAAATGCTTTCAAACATTTACAATAACCGATAACAATCATAAACATTGACGTGCGGAAGTGAACATACCGTTTTTGGTTTTTGGCCCATAGTAGTCAAGTCACCAAATTTTGACTTTGCATCGGTAACCGTGACTACCCCACATTTTTCAAAATATCATCATCTGTTTTCATCATCCTAAAGTGATCCCGCGCGCTCCCGAACCCGTACGAATTTGACGTTAAAGCTTGATTCAAATAAACTTGACTAACACCCGATCCCACTTTGTTCGTGACCCATTAGAATGATCTTGTCCTTTTGGCCCAAATAAATGTTCTTTTAATACTTGGCCCAAATAAAATTTATCCATTGCCAAAACAGATATTGGCAACAAAAAAAAAAAGAAAAAATTAATGGGGCCCAATTATCACTCATGCTCATCTTTATATGAATAAATTGCTGACATGATATTCGCGGCCCACCATATTTAGAACCCATCTAATAAAGCCCAATAGTCAACAACTCTATTTTTTTTTCTTAATCCAAAAAGAGAAACTGATATCCTCTTCTTTCTCTTTCTCTTTCTCCTTTTGTGCGATACCACATCCAAACCAGACAAACTCCTATCTTCTACTATACCAGACATCCACTGCCCCATCTTCTTCATCTCTGCGATGAACTTCATCCAAACCCTAAAAGACTTTGTGCAGTTGCCACTCATAATTTTGCCGGTCAACACCTCTTTCGCCGGTGACAATTTCGATCAACTGCAATCCACTTCTTCATCTCTCTGCAATACCCACCTCCAAAACCCTGTTCAATATTTCACCATGGAAGCTACTTCAAAGAAAAAGGAATTATCTGTGCAGCCTCCACCTTCAATCATGTCTCTCTCTACAAAGAACATTGCGGCTAGGGTTTCAACTTTCAAGATTCTTCAACCTTTCAGTTGGGTAATCAGTCTTAATTAAACATTGGACCGTTAACCGATCTCTGAACCAAGAACAAGCTTCTGGAACATGAAGATTGGCAGAAAATGTTGGAAACTTGAAGCAGAGACATCAGAGATCGATCGTAAGTGACGGAGACGGTGTGCGGTGGTTCTTCGTCGAGGGTTGTTCGTCGGACATAAACAACAGGTTGTTCTTGATTTGAGTTTTTCGTGGGGGGGGGGGGTTCGTCGATTGTGTATCCAGTAGTTTTTCGTCGGACACATTATGACGAAAAAGGTTCTTCGTCAGGAGGGGGTTTTTCGTGGGAGCAGATATGAAGAAACCCTAGCTTTCTTTCTACAGCCGCCACACACCTTCAAGAACATAGCCACTGTTTCTTTTGCAGATTTGACGAAAATCACTTCAAAAGTGATATTTGATGATGAAAACTTGATTATTTAGGTGTAAAACATAAAACCCAACACTCTGTTGTGATCCGTTTCAGCACAGATCTGAATATTTGGGTCCAGATCTGGGTTTCTTCATATTTTCACCATTTTTACATCTTGAACAACAATCACTAAAATCACAGATCTAGAGCACATGTGATTTAGCAAACGGTTAGATTTACTAAATCGGGTACCATGGCTCTGATACCAATTGTAGGTCCGTTTTTCGGGACCGAAACCGTGATTAGTGTGAGATTAGTTCAAGACGGGAGAGATTAGAGATGGATAAACAAAACTTCTTTGTATTAATCGGTAGTAAAACATCACAAATCGGCCCGATTACAAGATAACCGAACTAGTACCAAAGGAGTATACATCCGGGGAGAAACCAAGTGGTGATCTCTCCCCCAAACACTAAAGCTCACAGTGAACTCTCTCAATAAGCTCACCTTTTCTCACACTCTCTAGTTTGCAAATGACAAAAAGGTTGCTATTTATAGCCACACCCCCTTTGTCTAGCAAACACACATGGTCAAACAGATAACCCTCTCATTTGACCACTTCACTAACTATTACATATTCAGCATACGTTCGTTTGACCATTTCACTAACTATTACATATTCAGCATAAAATAAATCTAATCTATTCGACAAGCATCGGACACAAAATCTGCATCAACAAGTTAATCGCGTGTTAGGTGTGGTTGTGGTGGAGAAAGGGGGATTAAAGATGTTTTGTTTGTGTATAAGAAGATGGTGAAAGCGGGTACTTGTCCGAATACGGAGATCTTGAATTAGGATTTTTTTTTCGTGTTTGTTACCGTTGTTGTTTGATATGAATGTGTGATATGGGGTTGAGATTGTTTTAAAAGATGAAAAGTTTGGATATTGTTCCGGATTTGTCGGTGTATAATGTTTTGATACGGTGCATTCAATGTCAGTGTTGGGGAAATCGAAGGTGGCTGTGGTAGGTTGAAGGTGACGATAGAAGTGGTGGTGGTGGGTTGATGGTAAATGTGGAGGTGGTGGGTGGTGAAAGCATGAAGAGGGGGTGGGCCCCATTGTTTATCTAATGGACCTTATTGTTTTTTGGGGTATTGGATTTTAATAATCCCAAGTTTCACTAATTGGCTGGTAATAATCTCAACTTCAAAAATTGCCTACAACAGTCCCAACTTGTAAGATTTTGGCCACCAATGATCCTTGTCTAACTGGGTTATAACCTTATTGGGCTGGTGACCTGCAACTTATTCCGGCGACACGTTTTGCCCCTGAAACCACTAAACGAGACCACCACCAATCATCTCTGACCTCCTGTAATCTTCTCCGCTTCTCAAAAGTTTAAAATTTTCACCATCTACGCAACCCCGGTGACCTGCAACTTATTCCGACGACCTTCTTTACCCCTGAAACCACCAAAGGAGACCACCACTTGTCATCTCCAACCTCTAGTGACCTTCTCCGTCGCTCAAAACTTCAAAAAACTAACTAGGTTATAACCCAGTTAGACAAGGATCACTGGTGGCCAAAATCTTACAAGTTGGGACTGTTATAGGCAATTTTTGAAGTTGGGATTATTACCGGCCAATTAGTGAAACTTGGGATTATTAAAATCCAATACCCCTTTGTTTTTTTTATGTATTTTAAGTGTTTTTTGTTTTTTACCTCAAGGCAATCTGGTCATTTCGTATACACTTAACTGAGAAATTTAACATGAGTTAGTGATAAGGATCACCTGACTGTAAAAATTGGAACCACTAGAACAAACTTTGTAATTACTAAAACACTGAGATCAAGTCTGTAATATCTGAAAAACACAGAAATCAACCAGACATTTAACTCGTAAAGTTACAAGTTAAAATGGATAGCACTACCCATTGCACTGTTCGTGCCCCTTTAGCAATTGATGTGGCAACATTAGCGCTCATAACACATAAGTAAGCTACTAGAACAAATTATGAGCAAGATAGTATCATTTTGGGTGAGCAATGAGTTAAGTAAGATCGTAGGGTATGGTGGGGCTTGGGTTGGGGGCATGAGTTGACACGTGGAGTTCGAGCTTCTCCATCGGTGAGTGACGTGTCCGTGGGGTATGGCGGGGCTTGGGTTGGGGCGTGGCTTGGCAGATTATTAAAAAAAAACGAATAGGACATGGCCAACAAAGCGAATAGGAGCCCGCCACATAGGATCGCTAGCCCGCCCACGCCCGGCTTCAAACTCCCGCCCCTTAGGCCACGCCCCAACCCAAGCCCCTGGGGTGATGGCTTAGGCGTTTTCAGCCAACCCAAACCCCATACCCCGTAATCTAAGCTACTATAACAAATTACGAGCAAGATAAAGAAAAATAAAAATATCATTTGTCCCAAATTTTTATTCTTCTAGTTTTTCTTATCTTTGATATTTTTATGAAAGGCCAAAAAAGACGATTATACCCTCGCACATAAATCTTCAAGGGCAACACAAGGTTTTAGGCAGGGTTTTCATCATCGTCTTCTTCAACCTTATTTCCACCCTTATCCACCTCCACCCCTCAAACCATAACCAACCATGGCTTCTTCATCTCTCTTTTCCCCAACCCCTAGAACAACAACAACAGCAGACCTTCAATCTCCATGGTCAACCCAAAAAGTCAAACCAAGAAAACCCCCAAAACCCACCACTCATCTCCCCACTCTTCAGCTCTTCAAAACCCCATCTCTAAACCCCTTAATTTACTCTTCTTCTTTCCCCCACAACCTAAAGTTACCATCTTTAAAACACCCAATTTGTTCCACACATTCCCACCCTTTACCAGACTCCATAGACGAAAATTTCACCAAGAATCTTGAAAAGCTTGCAACTTTACAACAAATCCCAAATGGGTTTGATTCAGTTTCCAATTTGGAGATGAACCCAAAAAGGGTTTACATTCAAGAACCCCCTTGGATTACTTCTCTGCTGATGAAGAATTTTTACAGAAACAATGTTAAGAAAAGGGTAAAAGTGGAAATTGATAAGAGAAATTATTATATTTTGAGGAGGAGACAGATTAAGGCTGAAACTGAGGCTTGGGATAAGATGACTGAAGAGTACAGGGAGTTTCAAAGAGAGATGTGTGAGAAGAAATTGGCACCGAATTTGCCGTATGTGAAGTCATTGTTTGCGGGTTGGTTTGAGCCGTTGAGTATAGCGATCGAGAAGGAGCAGAAGTCGCCGAATACTAAGAAGCATCAGGAGGCTTATGCTCCTTATATTGACTCATTGCCTGCTGATAAAATGGCTATTATTGTTATGCATAAGATGATGGGGTTGTTGATGATGGGGCATGATTATCGGTATGTTCGGGTGGTTCAAGCAGCTATTCAGATTGGAATGGCAGTTGAGCTCGAGGTGAGTTAGTAGCTTCTGATTATAAGCTCATACTTGGTTTTGTTATACATATACATTGATTTGTATGTATAGGTAGTGCATGTTGGTTGTTTTTATGTTGGTTCGACTATACCTGAACAATTGAAACCGATAATCTGAGAATGTAATAAGTTTTATTTTTGTACATGACATATTGGTTGCAATGCACTAAATACTAATGTGGATTATTTTAAATATATTCATTGGCATATTGGAGACATTTTCCTTATTATTTTTTGTAAGAAGGTTGTGTAGATGATATGTACTAACAGGTAATTTGCAGGTTAGAATACAGACTTTCTTGGAGAGAACAAAGAACGGCCCAAAAACGGTCTTAATTCAAGCTCAAGAAGAGGAAGCCAAAGAAAACGAGATGCTTAGAAAACGTGTTAAAACTTTAATCAAACGGAAAAAAATAAGGGAGGTGCAAAAGATTTTGCAAAATGAAGAATATATACCTTGGGGCAGAGACAAGCAAGCAAAGGTTCGTAAATTATCTAAAACTGTAAAAACTGTATTAATATCGAATATGAAAAAATAGACATGTATCATGGGATGCAGGGAGTACGGTAGTAATGTTACAATGTTTAATGGCTACTAATAATAAAATCGTCTATTTTATACAGCTGGGATGCCGTCTTATCGAGTTATTAACGGAAATAGCTTATGTTCAATCTCCGGTTAGCCAGTCAGCTGACGCCCCACCTGATATTCGACCAGCATTTCGGCATATCTTCAAGATTATAGCAATGGAGTCAGGGTAAAGTTGTCATTTCTCATAAAAGCTGACGCCTCACTTTGCAGTGATTTTCATGTGTTAAAAATATTGTTGCTTGTGTTAAATTACGATCTTATTTGTTCATCAAGCTAAACTACACGGATATAGGTCATAAAAGAACCAAAACAACTAACCTTTTTATATATTTTTATAATTTGCAGTCAAATCAGAAAGTGTGGAGTTATTGAATGCGATAAAATGATCCTCACTGGACTTGAAAGAACCGTAAGTCATTCTTTCATATTTAGATTGTTATTTTAGTAGTATATTTTTTTTTGTAATCATATTTAATACATTAATTATCTTTAAATATAAAAAAATGTTAAAGATAAAAAAGTGGTTAATGGATAAACCCAACCTGACCTGTATTGGCCCATTTTGACCCCAAACGGTTTTGACCCGTTATTCAACCCGCCATTTTTCCACTTCTACTATCGAGAATCTATTTGGGTTATGTATTTTCTTATGATTATGTTTAATCCTCGTAATTTGTGCAGGCTCGACACATGATAATTCCTTACGTGCCTATGTTGGTGCCCCCAAGAAAGTGGAAAGGGTATTAATTTTACGAAGTTTTAGTGTTATTATATTTTTTTATATACTTCTAAAAGCCGGAAAATATCACGTTTCAGGTATGACAATGGGGGACACTTCTACTTACCTTCATATCTCATGCGTACTCATGGATCTAAACAACAACAAGAGGCCGTCAAGAACGCTCCATTTTCTCAAATGAAGAAGATATATGAGGTAAAAACTTCATTTACTGTTTATTACTACACTTTTATTTGTAAAGAGATGGTAAACAATTGCGATAGTAAACATTTTTGGTATGAATTGCACGTGAACAGGCATTGGATACACTTGGAAACACCAAATGGAGGATAAATAAAAGATTACTTGATGTTGTTGAGAGCATTTGGGCTTCAGGCGGTGATATTGCGGGACTCGTTAATCGCGAAGACGTTTCCATTCCTGATTTGAACTCTGAGGACTCGAGTGAAATACGGGAATGGAGGTGGAGTGTGAGGAAAGCAAAGAAACTCAACCAAGAACTTCATTCTCAACGATGTGACATAGAACTAAAGCTTTCGGTAATTATCATATCCTCTTATTAAGTTACTATTTTATCATCACGTTTATTATTATTATTAGAGTAAAATGTCGTTTTCGTCCCTGAGGTTTGGCCAGTTATGCGACTTTCGCCCAAAGGTTTGTTTTTCCGCATCAAGAAGGTTTGAAATCTTGCCATTTTCATCCGGCTCATTAACCCCATCCATTTTTCTTCGTTAAGTCAGAGGCATTTTCGTCTTATTTGTTAACTTAAAGGGCAATTCGGTCTTTTTCACATTATGTACAAGCATTTAGCATAATGTACAAGTATTCAAAATACCCTTACTAAATAAAAAACAAAAATAATATAGGTAAAAAGATGAAAGTACCCCTGATTTAACGTAGAAAAATGGTTGGAGTTAACCAGCCGGATGAAAATGGCAAGACTTTAAACCTTTTGGATCCAGATGCGAAACAACAAACCTTTGGGCGAAAGTCGCAAAACTGGCCAAACCTCAAGGGACGAAAATGGCATTTTACTCTTAGTATTATTACTATTATAATCATGGATATTAGTAACAAACTAATCTTAATATTATTTACCTTGCTCTAAGTTACTTTATAAAATTAAATTTGAAATAGGTGGCTCGAAGGATGAAAGACGAAGAAGGCTTTTACTATCCGCACAATCTCGACTTTCGGGGCCGCGCGTATCCAATGCACCCGCATTTAAACCATTTAAGTTCCGATTTATGTAGAGGGATTCTCGAGTTTGCTGAAGGAAGGCCGTTAGGGAAATCGGGTTTACGTTGGTTAAGAATACATTTAGCAAATCTGTACGGTTCTGGAGTTGAGAAACTTTCGTATGACGGTCGATTGCAATTTGTGGAAGATCATATAAATGATATTATCGATTCGGCTGATAATCCACTTGGTGGAAACCGATGGTGGTTAACCGCTGAAGACCCGTTTCAGTGTTTGGCTGCTTGTATTAATTTGTCGGAAACGCTAAAAAGTTCGTCACCTCATACCGTCATTTCTCATCTGCCAGTTCATCAGGTAATACTACAAAGAGTAAAATGCCATTTTCGTTCCTGAGGTTTGGCTACTTTTGCCATTTTCATCCAATTCGTTAACTCCATCCATTTTTAACGTTAAATATGGGGTATTTTCGTTTTTTAGACATTTTTTGTGATGATTAAAGGGTTTGGGTGGGGAGAATGTCAATAGAGTTGGATCTTTATCTCTTATAGTGTTTTTTATTTTAATAAAAAATGTCTAAAAAGACGGAAATTGCCCCTTAATTAACGTAGAAAAATGGATGGAGTTAACGAGTCGGATAAATATGGCAAGATTTTAAACCTTTTGGATCCAGATGCAAAAAAACAAACCTTTGGATGCAAGTCGCAAAAGTGGTCAAACCTCAGGGACGAAAATGGCATTTTACTATTAAGAAAAGGATATAAAAGTTTGTGCGGGCCCACGTAACCCATTGTGACATGTACTCGATTCTGACTATGAGGTTAGGGGTTCAGATCACATGTTCACATAAACTGACAATCTTTTTTTTTTTTTTTTTTTTTTTTTTTTGCTTATAGGATGGTTCTTGCAATGGGCTCCAGCACTATGCTGCATTGGGACGAGACACTGTATGTTCCCATTTTGAATTTACTTTTTCCAATACCTTTTATAAAAATGTTTTAGTTTTTTTTAAAATATTTTGCATGTAAATTTTTGTTTATCAAATGGCATCGTACTTTTGCAGTTAGAAGCTGCTGCAGTGAATCTAGTTGCCGGAGAGAAACCTTCTGATGTTTACTCAGAGATTGCCGCAAGGTTAGCTTGTGAATCTAGCTGATCTCAAAAGTCAACTCTTTTTCTTCAAAAGTCAACACTTTTTTAAACCATTTCCTTGTTTCGGTTCTCCGATTAGGGTTCATGAGATCATGCAACGGGACAGTGAAAAAGATCCAACAAGTTATCCAAACGCTTTACTAGCCAGACTTCTGATCGGACAGGTTTGTAATTAAATTTAAAACAACACATTCAGTAATTAATAATAATATTATTGGAACCACTCAGGTGAACAGAAAACTAGTCAAACAAACAGTAATGACTTCAGTCTACGGCGTTACATTTGTTGGGGCACGTGAACAAATTAAAAGACGGCTACAGGAGAAGGGTCACATTACCGATGACCAACTGCTGTTTAGTGCATCTTGTTATGCTGCTAAAGTGAGTATCCATATCTGCCTTTTGATTTATTTTACGGTTTGGTCATTAATCATTATATTAAACTGCATGCAACTATCATTCCATAGGTCACACTTGAGGCACTTGAAGAGATATTCGAAGCTGCACGCGGTACAATGTGTTGGCTTGGTGATTGTGCAAAGGTATTTGTTCTATATTACCATCCAGTTGGGAAATTTTATTATCTTTTATTATAAACTAGTAGGTTACCACGCGCGCTCCGCAGCGGGTTTGAAACGTAGATAAAAATAAGCAAATCGCGGGAGTTAAAGTTGTTTGATGTTTTAGTTAAGGGGCTAAACATGTCATTATTAAAGTTGAAAGGCTAAATATGTCATTATTTATTATTAAAGGTGAGGGGCTAAAGTTGTTTATTATTATAGTTGAGGGCTAAAGTTGTTTATTATTTTTAAAGTTGAGGTCTAAAGTTGGTTGATGTGGCAAAATAGCATATTTATAGTATATAATTACTAAAAAAAGTTGATTATTGTTATTAAATAAAACTTTTCGCAGGTGATTGCTACTGAAAATCAACCTGTTCGGTGGACAACCCCTCTAGGCCTTCCTGTTGTGCAGCCTTATTTCAAAACTAAACGTCATATTGTAAGTAACTTCGAAGTTCAAAATTAGATTATTGCCATTTTTTAGTTTTCTCCGTCCGAATTTGAAATGTGTTGACCTCACAAGTCAACGGGTACATCTTCGGTTTTCTTGCAACTTTCTTAATGTCTATAAACAATGGGTTGCAGATAAAAACCTCTCTTCAGGTCTTAGCTTTGCAACGAGAGGGTAGCACGGTAATTTTTCATCGCTTATCAAAATGAATTACTTATTGTTCTCTACTCAATCATATCAAGTTTCTAAGATTTCGGTTGTCATCTTTTTAATAACAGGTCGAGGTTAAAAAACAAAGAACCGCATTCCCGCCGAACTTTGTGCATTCGCTTGACGGTACACACATGATGATGACGGCTGTTGCTTGCAGGGATGCTGGATTACGTTTCGCAGGTTTGTCTTGTCCATTTATAAAAAAAATTCATTAAATTATGCAAACATTTCAAACAATCTTAATGACTATCTTATTATTTACGTCTAATAGGCGTTCATGATTCCTTCTGGACACATGCATGTGACGTTGACAAGATGAACGTAATACTTCGAGAAAAATTTGTAGAGCTTTACAGGACGCCAATACTTGAAAACGTAAGTATATATCAAGATATCGATAACTACCTTGTAAATGGCCCTTTTGCCCAAGATTCTCATACTTATTATTATCATCATTGAGGGGTGTTTTAGGTATTTATTAATAATTAATATTAATCATATAACAAAAGAGGGTGTCTCAGAAATAGTACCTAAGACACGACCTCTATTTTTTATTGTTTTTTGCCATATTTACAACAATGCCATCCATGGTCTTTTTTTCCTTCTTTTTGTGTATTCAACCCTTCAACTTTTATTGCCACTTACACCCCCTCAGCTTTCTAAAGACTGTAAAATGTCATTTTGACCTCCTTGAGTTTTACGTGCTTATTTTTATGTACCTGGGTCAAATATAAAGGTTTTCGTGCTTATTTCTATGTACGTTTTTGGTTGGTCTACGTTTTGTTTGGAAATGAGTCGGGTCAAATATAATACGTTTTCACTAGCCGGTATAAATTCGACTTACTTTACGTTTCAACTTTCAACTCCGCCGCAACGCGTGGTACCATTCTTTAGCGTGGAAAAAACCATTTTCTTACGTGCTTATTTTTAAGTACGTTTCGTTATAAATCCAAGTTGGTTTACGTTTCGACTTAAATTTTCTCGGTAATGAATCAGGTCGAATATAATACGTTTTCGTGCTTATTTTCATGTGCGTTTTCAGTTAGTCTACGTATAACCTAAATTTTGTTCGCAAACGAGTCGGGTCAAATATTTGACGGTATAAGTTCGAGTTAAAGTTTCAACGCCGTGCGGTGGGTCAAAATACTAGTTAAAACTATATGCTGGATTTATGCTCTTATACTTTGCTTAAACTTGCTTGAACTTGGCAGCTGCTTGAGAGTTTTCAAACGACATATCCAGGGCTCGAGTTCCCGCCCCTACCCCCGAGAGGAGATTTTGACCTGAACGAAGTTCTGAAATCACCGTACTTTTTCAACTAATCTGCGTTATATAAACATGACCGTATTTTTACAAGCCAGCCAGATGCATCAAGATGTAGATCAATGATTGTAAAGTATCGAGATCCTATAATGTTCTCAACATGTTGATGCTCCAGGATAAAGAGATTTGAAACTGTGTTGACCTCAAAAGTCAAAGGATGCAGAGTCAAAATATGAACTTTTTCTTAGGCGCATTTAGAGTGGTTCCAGAGCGGTTTTCAGGAGCGGAAAATGTACATTTTGTGGAGGTGGTTTCAGGTGCAGCAGTTGACCATCATGGGTTTCGGTAGGTTCACTGTAGATTATGAACCCGAGATGATCATCACGGCTGCTGAGAAGTTGAGCTAATTAGGCGGGTTCTTAAAAGTCGTTTTTGTGTAAATGTTATATTCATATTAATCCTGTACGATTTTGTTTGGAGAAATAAGATGATTAAAATCTATTTGTTTATTGTATATGCTATCAAATAACATTATTAGTGACGGATTCAAGTGCCTTCAAACTATCGAGAATCAAGTTTGATATTAGTTCAAATTGGTCTCAAGCGGTTTACGAATTTGGATGACCCAAATGTAGGGATGGCAAAAAAAACCTAAGCCCGACGGGTATACCCAAAACCTGAAACATATGGGACAGGTATACCCGAAGCCCAACGGGTATGGGATTAGTTTTTTAAAAAATCACGGGTATGGGACGGGTACGGGATTAGGTGATACTTGACCCGAAACCATATACCCGTTTACCCGAACTATATACCCCAATTTTTTTTATTTACTATTTATTTTCCCTTAACCCTTATCTATTCGTGTCTTATTTTAGTAGGTTCTTTTGGAATATGTATTTGATAATATTATTTATATTTTGTGTGTTGTGAGTATATAAATAAAACTATATTATATATTTATGATAAAACTTATAGTGAAGGGTTCAAATGAGAAGAAATTCTTTGTAAGAAGAAAAAAGAAGAAACTTTAACCAATAGAAATGTTTTATTAGTTTTCATTTAATATTTGTACTTAATGTAGCTATAAGGGTATATTAGTAAATTTAAATACATCATTAATTGGTAGTTTCATCTTTAATAACTAACTATATTAAATTTGTAACTTATTTTTAAGATATATATTTTTCACAAAAAATAAAAATAAAAATTCATTTATAGTGTAGGATAAATACGAGGCGTGTAGGATAAATTACGAGTTGTGTAGGATAAATTTCAATATGTCTAGGATAAATTTCGAAATGTGTAGGATAACTTTTGATGTGTGTAGGCAAAAATATTTAGTGTGGAGGATTATAGTCTTAATGACTAATTAATTAGTCAAACATAATAATAAATGAGATGAGAAAAAAACTATTTAATATTTTACAATTGTACCATTTTATTCTTTTTCTTCTCAAAAAAAATTTCTTCTCAAATGAACCATCCCCAAAACTTATATGTTTGCAATGTATATTTTAAGTTGCAATAGTTATAAAATAAAAATTATACAATAATTATAATGTAAAAAAGGCATGTATATGGAAATCTCAGTCAGTATCTTTTAACAAATCAACAAAATAACAGGTATACCCGATAACCACACGTATGTCCGATAACCAAGCAACGGGTGTTTAGCCGGGTATGTTACATGATTTTACAACCAAGTATGGGTATCGGATTATCAATACCCGGCTCAAACCCGGCCCATTGGTTTTTAGGCCCGCTTGACCATTCTTATATCAATCTCAATCTATTTCAATCAACAGATGATTCAGTGAAAAATAATATACAAAGTTTTTTTTTACATGAAACTGGGAGAGTTAATTTATACAACTGAACAAGTTATGATCATCATCAACTGTACATTCAAGTGGGAACAAATTCAATCAATCAATTTTTTCGATTTTTCAATTAAAACGTCAAGTATATGTACACTTTCCTCGGCTTTTTCGTTCTAAATCTTCCATCATATCTTCACCGAGTTTTAACGATCAGGAAGCAGCAGTGGGTGAATGAACGGTAGTATCCGGTAACATTGCAACCGTCACCACAAAATACTCGCAACCAATGGGTAAACCGTATGGGTTCAACTCGCTCGAGCCCATGGAGGAGGACTTCACGGTTTGTTTCTCTATATGCACAATCTGGCCCACGATATGGGCGGGTCGGTGTGGAAGATGATCGGTAAATAAGGCAACCGACTCTGAAGAAAGATAGTAATGCGTGCAGTTTCGGTTTATGGCTTCGTAGTGTCCATCGGCATTAAGTACAAATGCGGCTATCTCGTGTAGCTCCAACCGACCGAATGATATCTTCTCCTTATTAACCTGAAAATTATATTAAAGTAGTATAAGGGTAAAATGGATGGAGTTAATGAGCCGGATGAAAATGGCAAGAGAAAAATGCTTGTACCTATCAATCAACTCGGTACATTATGCTAAATGCTTGTACATAAAGTGAAAAAGACCGAATTGCCCTTTACGTTAACAAAAAAGACGGAAATACCCCTGACTTAACAGAGAAAAATGGATGGAGTTAACGAGCCGCATGAAAATGGCAAAGATTTTAGACCTTTTGGATATGGATGAGAAAAAAAAAAAAACCTTTAGACGAAGGTCGCAAAACTGGCCAAACCTCAGGGACGAAAATGACATTTTACTCTTTAGTATAAATATTACTATTGGTAATATGTTTGTGATTTTGGTAGAAATTAAACCTGTTTTTCGGATTGAAGCTTCATGTACAAATTGTTGACCAACTCTTTCTTTTCTTCCAAATCTTTTGTAAGTTGTTCATGTGATGTCTCCGCCTTTGTGTACCTATCAATCAACTCGGCTCGTTGCCTTGTTAGCATACCGACTTTCTCAGCGAGCATTCGAACACACTCGCGGAACTCGTTTATGCCGTCATCCGCGTTCTCATTTGCAGAACTAAACAAAGAAAACAACACAATTTCCATAAAACTCAAAAATTACAATTGATCCGACTTTTCATACTATTTTTAGCGCCTTATAGACTAGTATGAACTAAGCATGTACGTTTAACTTTAAATAAACGAATGAAAGGCCATGATCACTTAAACACGCAGATTTTCTTATTCGTATACGTTCTTTAAAAAATTGAATGTGTTCGTGACTTCGTGTTCGTTTATAAATAACTTTAAATGAAAATGTAAACGAACATAAACAAACGGACGTAAATGAACAAACAAGACACGCGGCCATGTTCGTTCGGTTAATTAAATGAACAAACTTTTGTTCATGTCCGTTCATTTATTAAAAAACGAACTTCCCGCTAAACAGTTCACTGAACGTTTGGTTCCTATAGAGTATAGACACCTAGTATGAACTACGAACCATAGTGAAAATTGACTGAAAGTACATTCTCTTTACGTGCAATTCGTCATATTCAAAACGTGTAAAATGTCGAGGGCTTACTTGGCGAGAGATTGAGCTAAAGCACGCAGTGACTCAGCGAAACTGGCCACACCACCTGATGAAACACACACTTTTAGCCTTTCAAAAAGGCTTCGGATTTTGACAGCAGACGCACGTAATGAAGTATATTCAGCTGCCCTACGGTCAGCTGTACATAGATGAGTTTGAGCCTCTTCTCTTGCTTCATGTAGACAGTTCTCCAAGTGAGCACAATTCATCTATACCACAAAACAAAATATTAATATATAGTCCTTGAACTTGTAAAAAAAAAAACAAGAGTTAATTGCTTGGATGGTCCCTATGGTTTTACGTTTTTTCACGTTTAGTCCTCACCTTTCGGAAATAGCAGGTATGCTCCCTGTGGTTTGTCATTTTGTTACTCGGATAGTCCCCTGACATTTACTCAGGGGACTATCCGAGTAACAAAATGACAAACCATAGGGAGCATACCTGATATTTCCAAACTAATTGACATCTACTCAGGGGACTATCCGAGTAACAAAATAACAAACCATAGGGAGCATACCTGCTATTTTCAAAAGGTGGGGACTAAACGTGAAAAAACGTGAAATCACAGGGACCATCCGGGCAATTAACTCAAAAAACAATATACTATCTTATTTTTCATAAAAAAAAAGTCCCTCAACCTAATTTTGGTAATATTAAAGTCCATGAACTTGTAAAAAAACAAGAAAAGTCACTAAACTCGTTTTTGTATATTAAAGTCGCAAACTTGTCTAATATTCATATATGATTTATTTATTTATTCTTAAATAATACCTTTTTAACTTTTAAATTGATCAAATTAAGATGGTATAATTTCTTTTTTTTTGTTGAATGTCTGTTTATCAAATTTTGATCAATTTAAGAGTTAATACATTTAACCAAACTTGGGAATTTAATATACAAGAATTAGTTTAGTGACTTTTCATGTATTTTTTACAAGTTGAGGGGCTTTTCGTGGAAAACAAGAAAGTATATTGTTTTTATTAGGGTTGCAAACAAGCCGAGCCCGAGCTCAACCAGGCTCGAGCTCAAGCTCAATTAATTTAGCCAAGCTCGTTTATTATCTATTAATTAATATATTAAATAAAAATAATACATAGGATAGACTCGTTTAGCCCCTTAAATAATGGGTCGGCTCGGCTCATTGACTAGACAACCTTAAATAATGGGTAAATGTTATTAAATATTAATAAAAACTAATATTACACTAAGGCTTGATAAGGCTCGACAAGGCTCGACGAGCCTGACGAGCTTCACACGCCAGGCTCGAGCTCAGGCTCGATAAATAAACGAGCTTTATTCTAGGCTCAAGCTCGGCTCGAGCTGGATAGGGTTTGACTCGTTTCGAGCTTTTTCTCGAGTAGCTCGGCTCGTTTGCATCCCTAGTTTTTATCTGATATTAACCCTTATGATTATTCAATATTATATAACATTACCTGAGATTCATCTAGAAGATTCCGACTAATATCCAACTCGCTAACCAACCTTGTAACCTCCTCCATTGCAGCTTGAAGCTTAGTTTCCGTCTCATTTAACTGGTTCGATTTCTCCGTAAGCAAATTCCGCAACTCCGCAACATCACCACTAGCTTTGACCTGGTCATCATTAGTCAAACTTTTCAACGGTGGTGGCATGTAATCACCGCTTGAACTAGTGGCCAATACCATCCCGACATCCGCCACCATCGTCTCCTTTTCGTCTTTCTCATCACGGGTCGGTTCCACCATTGATGAATCCATATTCGGGTTCATCGTTCCGGATGAATCGTTACCTCCTGATTTCAAAAGTAACGAACTAGACGCATAAGAAGCTTCATCCATAGGCTCAGACGATGCGTCTTTATTAAGTTTGTGTTCTAACGAATACTGATCCGACAACCGATTTTCAAGCTCTTTTATCCGTTTCTCATACGATTCACACTGCATTTGTTTGACTTTCAACATATTGACCAAATGTTTCTCGTGTTCGTCTTTCAACCGCAACGCCTCGGCAGTTTTTTCGGCGGAGTCTTTTAACACGTTCCCGATTTCACTATCTTCGAATTCGGTTTCAGGCGAATAAGAACAAAGAATAGCTATAGTTGAAGCAAGTTCGGCTTTTAGTTTTGCGTTTTCAACTTCTAGTTTACTAGTCCCCGCAATCTCCACCAATTCAGAAGCTTCCACAAAATCGTTATAATTTTCGGTACCGCTTTCGGAACCTTCTTCACCGTCTTGAGACATTGAAGATGGACACTTTTTAAACGAAAGCCCGACTAAATGCTCAGGGGCAAAACGGTCCAAATCTGATATGTCTATATCGAGTAAATTAGTATCAAAAGGAGCTACGTTAACATCACATGTGCTAGGTGTATCGTATAATCCCATCGATGCTAAAATATCTCGAGGTATAAACAGACTGTTGACTTTCAAAAAGTCTTCTCTTCTTCTTATCTCCGATTCCCGTTTGGTTGCAAGTCTTTCGGCTAAGTGGCCCGCCATTCCCATATAAAGTTTCATTGACGCTTTTCTTCTTACTATCTCCGCCAAACACGCTCTGTACGCGGGCCCGATTCCACGAACCACTTTCAAATGCTCGAATTGATCATTTTGGCGTTTTAACGCTTCTGTGAAAACCGAAAACTTGTACCTTACGTCTTTGATTGTGTACTGAATGTACGCGATTTTTTGCATGTATTTGTGAACGAAAGTATTCATTTCAGTTTTCTTGTTTTTGCAGAAGATTAGAAGGTTGGTAATGGCACGCTCGCAATCTTGCATTTTCGGGAGATAACTTTTGGCGTGGCCTTCGTACATCGGGCCTAATGCGGATACGGCATCGTGAGGACGGAGAGAATTGGAGAGTTGACTGGTCAAACAATCGTCCACGAGTTTCTTCACCAAGCCAACATCTTTGCTGCATAAATGCAATTTGAATTTAATGTAAAAAACACATTTATTTGACGCTTATATTAAACTCGTAATTAAGGTGTGAAAGGTTTAAAATACAAAAAGCTCTTAACGTGCAACGGTACGCGAGCCCCAATATATTGTGCATAATTATGCAAATAACATGCGTAATTAGGGTTAACCCAACCCATGCGTAATTATGCAAATAACGTGCGTAATTAGGGTTTAACCCAACCCATGCGTAATTATGCAAATAACGTGCGTATTTATGAAAAGTTAATTACTATTGGGCCACCGCGTTCAATTGAAAGCCTAGATTAGATGAGATGTGCGGTTGAGATGTTAGCGTACACATCACATTATAACGGGGTCTTGTACAAAATACATATTTATTCGACGTTATCCAAAACTCGCAATTTGATAGTTATCTTGAACGAATAAAACAAAAAAAAAAAAAAATTCAAGATTCGAAATATAACGAACGAACCTCAAAGCTTGCATTATACTTTTCTGCTCGTTAATATGATGTTCGTGCTCCTTAACGGTTCTTTCCAAATCTCTACTGAGGATCGAAGCCTTACTAGAGAACAAATGCTCGGTTCGTTGTTTTAACTCTCCGAATTCCTGCTTAAAGTCTCCAACTTTACTTTCAAACTGCCGGTGAGAATTACTACAATCATCCACCATTTTTTGCAAATTATCTTCTTTAACGAAATCCAACAAACACTTGCGATCAGGAGTCTGTAACACGGGTATAAGTTTAATCGACCTAAGTCGTTCTAAATCCCTCCCGAAATTCACTAAAAGATTCGAATGCGTCCGTTGTTGTTGCGAATAACACTTCACAAAATCCGTGTAGTTTTGGAGGATCATTTTATAAAAATGGTCCAAATTACCCCTAGCGATCTCCAACGCCTTCTCTTGCACCCTTTGCTCTCTTGCAAACCGCTCACACATCTCGTATTTTATAACTGTACGGCGGTAAATTACGTCCCCGAACTGGTAATGGTACCGAAACTGTTCTTCGTAGGATGGTAACGCCTTTAACGCAGGGTCTGGGGCGTCATCTAACGGATGCGGATTGTGTGATGACGATGACGGTCTTTGCGGATCAGGGTAATCGTTTTCAAATAGTTCGAGTTCTTCGGGCCCTGGCGGAACCGAATTACTTCGCATTCTTGATTTATTAAATACGAAAATTTCACGATCATCGGATGGGAGTTTGTATGCAGAGAGTGGATTTTGAGGTTCGAGTTTCAAATCCAGATACAAAAGAAGTTGATCGTTTAACCGAATCCTGGATAGTGATTCTAAATACTGTTGGATTGATTCCACAAGGGTATATTCGTCACATTCGAGTTCAAAAGAATGCCCGTTTTCGGCTATATGAACTAAAAGCTTCCCCCTTTGTATCACATTCTCACTTGAACTCATCTTTTAGAACCCTAAAATACCCCAATCAACCCAAGAATCCAAGATAGCTTAAAGATTTTCAGATTCAATGATCTATAATTACAGATATAAAGATGCAAAAAGACCACTTTACCCTTGACCAATCTGATCAAATCCAGCTACCTTTTCACCATCTCCCAAATCTGCAACAAGATTCAGTTCAAACTTCAAACCTCAATAAACCCTAAATTAAATCAATACCCACCACCAAAATCTACAAAAGTCATCTAATTTCATAAACTGATTATAAACACAAACAAAATCTACCATTAACAAAACCCTAATACTGATCAACACCGACCATTGAAATCCAGACAAAATTCAAGAAAACCCACCAAGATTCTGTCGGTAGAACCCCAAGATTATCCAAATCAACACTCAAATCTTGAAAAAGATAAGATTTTTAGCCAAGATAACGAATACCCAGAAAGGAAAACAAAGTAAACTTGTATATACACTAAACTTTAATAATGGGTTTGATGAAAAAAAAAAAATAATATCAAGAAAGAAAAACCCAACAGGGAGATAATTAGATAATCAATGGCGTAAAAGCAAAGACGGAAAGAAGAACGTATGGAATTACTTAAGGATTTGGGTTAGAAAGAACAAGTTCATCACGAAAGAAGAGTCTTCTAATAGAATATTTAAAGATTCAATGAATGTTATAAAAGTGTGATTTTTATGGGTTGATTATTAAAATATAAGTAAGTAGTATGGGTGGCAGATAAACCTTTTGAGATGATGAGTAACGTAAACCACAAGGCAGGGGGATCAGAGAAGATTTGATCTTTCCCTTTTGTACTGGTTCTGTTCTTCCTATACAATTTGTGATTTATGGGTGTTTGATTATGTGTTGATATTCACCGTTTGATATTTATGTTTTCGGGGTGGATTATGATGGAGAGTTGGAGACTATATGGAGTCCGTTCATGATTATGTTTTGGTTGTTACATTTCTTTATAACTATAGTTGGATTATCCGCGCTATGCTGCTGTTGGGTTTCGTTCGATATCTATTCTGGTTTAATATGACAACCAATCAAAAGAAATAAACTCAAAAGAATATTGACATATTTTTTACATCGATTGAAAACAATAAGAATAAATTTAAATTGGACAACGAGCTGGGCTGATTTTAAATTAATTATAAATGAAAACTTAAACGTTATTTTATATATAACGTCTAAAACGTTATTTCAATTAAAAAACATAAAACTAAAACACTAAACATAAAGAAAAGTATAGAAATAGAAATAATAAAGTCTAGAAAAAAATCAAGAAAGAAAAAAAAGTACATAAAAATAAACATAGAAACGTGTTATATTTGACTTGACATATTCTCTGAAAAAAAATACATCGAAAGGTAAACAATTTGAATTTATACCGACACGTGCAATAAAATAAGTACGTAAGAAAATAGTTACGGCGCGTTGCGACGATGTGAAAACGCAAAGTGACTCGAATTTCTACAGTCTAATGAAAACGTATTATATGTTACTCTACTTGTTTCCAAAACAAAAGTTATGTCAAAACGTAGAGAAACTGAAAACGTAAATAAAAATAAGCGTGAAAGTGTATTATATTTGACACGACTCATTTTTCAAAAAATTACGTTAAAATATAGACTAACTAAAAACATACATAATTATACGGATGAGAATATATTATACCTGACCCAACTCATTTCCGCGAAAAATTTACGTGTAAACGCAAAATAATGCAAATCAATTTTAATTTATACCAACACGTAAATAAAAATAAACACGTAAAACTTGATTACAAAGTTTTTATAAAGTTAAAGGGTTGTAAATGTTAACGTTAAAAGTTAAGAGGTAAAAGAATACAAAATTATAAATAAAAAGTAAAAGATAAAAGAAATCATAAAAGTATAAAAGAATACAAAGCTATAAAAAATCTAAAAAAGATAAAAGGAAAGGCAAAGAAAAAAAAGTTGTAGCAAATAAAAAAAACTAAAAGCAACCAATAGACGGCTGCCATGCTGGTGGCAACCACTATTCTACAATAACAATCAACAAGAAAAAGACAAAAGGCCAAAAAAGTTAAAAAAGTTAAAAAAAAAAAAATAAAACTATAAAATAAAAAAAAAGAAAAGACAAAAGAGCAAAAGAGTCAAAAAGCAAAAATAAATAATAATAATAATAATAATAATAATAATAATAATAATAAATGTAGGATCGTTTTCACGACCAAAACGAGTTATTCAGAGGTGTTCTACTCAATACGAGAGGAGGAAACTAACGTATCGAGTTCGAAACAGCTTGCAATTCATTTTAAAATGTCTTTTGATTAATTTGACAAAGTTTTACAGCAAGTAGACACTTCAGCAGCACTTTGGCTCTGGAACCGGACCTTTCGTATGAAATTAGTTGACAAGGCACAACACATATATATAGGTGAGGTAATTTCGCATGAAATAACCCAAGCGAAATCACTTTCAAACGAAAACAATGATTTCGTGCGAAATACCTGTTTAATTTCATACGAAATAGCTGATTGCTATTTCGTGCGAAATACCATCACACCCACATTTCTCGTTTTGCGTGCCCTGATCTATACAATCTAGTACAAGACTCGATACAAGACGAAGTCGACAGACGGATGCACCAACAGACTCCCCCTCGGATGTTGACGAAGTCTTCAGTGTCGAGTCTTCAATCTTCAGTCTTTATCAGTCTTTTCGAACTCTTCTGAAGTATCTGACAATGTAAAGTATCCTCAATTTTTTTTTCTTTATATCAGCACCAACAGCTAACCTCCCCCATGGATGTTGATCTAATCTTTAATCTCTTCTTTCTCTCTTCCAGGATCTCAATCTGACTCTATCTTCTCTTGATCAGATCTCTTGATTCCTTAAGTTCATCATCATCTGCAACTAGCATGAACTTCCGTTCCAGGATCAGAACTTGGCTCTTTCTTCAGGTATCAAAACCTGGCTAACCTGCACCATCTCTACCTCACAATAAATTTCACAAATTTAAAATTTGACAAATTTATATACCACTTGCAGAAATCAAACAACCAAGAAATGATTTTACAATTTTAATCTCTGATGAACCACTTGTAGAAATAGAATGATTTAACATTTAAAAGCTTCTGATGATCACTTGTAGGCAAAACATCCAAAATCTTTTCTTATTATACACAGACTCCCCCTCACGAAATGTTCATCATGTTTAGCACTTGGAATTTTGAAAATCAGCTTTTCAAACATCAGTTGTCGAAAATCTTTTTGCATTTTTCAAAATTTTATGCTAAAACACACTTAAAATCTTTTTGGATTTTTGAATTTAATGAAATGTTGTAAAGAAATATTTACAAACAATCATTTTGTGAGTTTGTGTAAGAGGATCATATCAGTTTAAGAGACAAATCACAAACACCGTTAAGCTTTACACATTTTAAGTTCTAAACAATTCACCTAGATTGTCAGTATACTGATCCACTTAAATTTTCACACAAAGTTCAAATGTTCCGAGATATGAGATTAGTGTTTTAAGCACTTAAACTTCACAAACACCGTTAAGATTTACACATTTTAAGTTCTAAACAATTCACCTAGATTGTCACTATACTGATCCACTTAAATTTTCACACAAAGTTCAAATGTTCCGAGATATGAGATTAGTGTTTTAAGCACTTAAACTTATTTGCGTGTGCCACCTCAGAATATCTTCTCGTATCCAGATTTCTATATTCAGTCTTACAGGTGAATGTACACTAATGATATCTGTAAACGGGTAAATACGAGACCGTGAGAGCTCAGGCTAGAACTTCCGTTGGTACAAAGAGATAACGGCTCGTCTTTTGGTGTGTTCCATTTGGGGATCTTTTCTTCAACAGCACATGATTAGCATTTTTCAATGTTTCATCATTTTTTGTACTGAGGGCTGGCTTTAAAATTAAAGCTTTTGCAAAGTATTATACGAGGACTAGGCTATTGCTCCCGCAAAATCAGAAGTCCTGGTATAATACCCCAGATATCACCACGCACAAAGACCTAGTATGTCAGAAATAGAAAATCTTTCAAACAAGATTTCAGGGGTTACCTATATATCCGAGAAATGTTCCCCACGAGATAAGTAAGTATTTGAATTTAGGTTTATATCTCGAAAACAATCTATTAAATTTGTAAAAACCTACTGACACATCCGCAGTGAGATTTTTTACCACATTTTGACTTTACAATTCTTTAGCGTGCTGTGATAGTCCACTGATGTACTATCATTTCCTCTTTTCGCAACAAAACTCAGTTTTTAATTTTTCAATGTTTTTGGCTTTTTCTGGTTTTATCATGTTTTTGGATTTTTCAAATTTTCGAAATTTCCTAAAATTTTTACTCCCCCTAAAATCAAAATATGTTTCAGTTTTGATTTTCTGAGAAAATTTGAAAACAAACTGTACAATAAAGTGACAACTTGATGTGAAATGCTTCAATACTCCATTCACTTGGCATAAACAATCATAACTTTCCCTTACAACAAACTATTTTCCCATTATGATTTCAAAACACTTAAGTTTGTTTTAATCAAAATGGTTTTTCTGGAAAATAAGTTTCGTTGATTTTACTACTTGTAAAGTTGGGGATTACTCATCATTTTGTTTTATTCAAACACTTGAAAAATTTAACAATTTTAAGATTTTTATCAACAAATATCACTAGTAGGAAAGATGAATCAAGTACAACTTAATGTCCCTGATTAATCCTTTTGAACTTCGAAATATCACCGAAGTGAAATTCTCAAGAAATATGCCGATTCCTGCTCCACGATTACCAACTTGGGAGCTCCGGCAAGTCAGGATTTTAAGTAAAGAACACAGACACCCAAGCCTGACCAGCTTTGGGTGTGACCTTCTCAACTTCACCTGGGGTTCCAACATTTCTTTTCTCTTTATAAAAATCTTTTACCCCTTTTGCCTTTCCCTTTACCATTTTCTCAAAAATATGTTTCACATTCCCATTAAACGCTTTATCAACATCAAATTCTTTCTTCTCAGAACAGAATTGATTCGAGATCTCAACTTTTCCCACCTTTTGTTTAAAATTTTCAGTCCTCAATGGTAGAAAGTTCACATCATCCATTGGAGGAACTGAGTTTTCTTCTTTTGAAACAACTTGTGGCTCCTCTGACTTTGTGGAATCAGATTTATCGCCAGATTTTACATCTGATTTCTTAACAACCCACTTTTGACTGTCAAGATTCACCCTTCTCTTGTAAAACCTGTTTGAACATTCACCAACTTCATATGTTGAGTTTTTGAAAACTTTGAATTTTTTAGTTGATGGTTCAGTTTTATCAACAACTTTTTCTTTCAGTTTAGAAACAACTTCCTGTTTAGTTTTAGTAGCCTTTGGACAATTCCAGGCTATGTGACCAATTTCTTGACATCGATAACAGGTTCTTGTCTCCTTTCTCTGACTGGCTCCATTCTTCATTCTTTCTTGCCTCTTCGCAAGGAAATCTCTGTTTGATTGTTTCCAGAATGAGCTCTTTTCTTCTTCATCAGAACTGGACCCTGAAACAAATACGGTTTTTGGTTTATAAGATTTTTCATTTTTATGATTTTTCGGTGGAACAAAACCTAAGCCCTTCTTTTTGAAATTACCGTTATGGTTTAATTTCTTTTGAAAACCAGAACCAGAACCGTAACTCTTTTTCTTGTTTAAAATTTTGTTTACTTTTTGTTGATCTCTTGAAGTGTATTTTTTAGGTTTTTCATTAAGATTTAAATCTTTTATTTCAGGAATATTAATTTCTGTTAATTTGAAAACCTTTTTGATCTTTTCAGTTTGAACACTTCTTATTGGAAATTCTTCATCAGAATATAAGTTGTCTGAATCATTCAAAGTATATGCCACTTTGATTGGTTCGTCATTCAAATTAGATTTTGATAACAAGAATTCTTTATTGTAAACCCTTTTAACCGATGGTTTTGAACTGTTGACCGACAAACTCAAAGTTTCTGACTCAGACTTTGACTCCGACTCCTCATCTTTATTCAACACCTGATCGACCACCTTTTTTATTAACTCAGACTCATGATCAGTGTCAGACGATGTGAACGTGACGTCAACGTTTTCTGGTAATTCATCAGTTGTTTCAGACTTCAATTTTATATTGACTGCCTTTTTGACCTACTCCTCATTTGGTTTTCTAGGAGAATAACCTTCCCAGATCGGAGGCGGACACTTGTTATAACTGACACTTTGTTTCTTACCAGTATCCTTCTCTTTCGGCTTCTCATCTTGAAAAGCTTCAAGACCTACAACAGTTGGATAAATTCGATCAATCAAATAATCAAAACTAGAATAACTTTGTAACAACCGTCTAATTCTTTCATTCTCAATCTTTTCTGTCTCCAACTCTTGCTTCCACTTTGCACTTTCTTCAATGTAAAAATTTATTGCTTTCTGCTTTGACATCATCACAGCATTCAACATGGTCAAAGCATCTTCTCTTTCGGAATTTGTCTTCTGTAGACCAGTTACTGTTCTATTCAACATATCATATGATTCTTTCACATAATTGAGATCGAACAGTAATTTTTCTTTCATCTTATCTTGCTCACTCAGCTTTTCATCTTTCTCTTCACACTACTTGCAAGATTCCAAGCACTATTGACATGGTTTGGTGATTTCAACAATCTTTTCAACTTCGATTATCTTTTCCACTTCAACCACTTTTTCAACTTTAATCACCTTCTCAGCTTCAACCGTCTTCTCAGCAATTTTAACTTCTTCACTTTGTTCAGACTTCTCTTTTTGAGCAACACTTTCACATTTCATCTGATGTGTGTAAAATGCAACATATAAATTACATCAAATGAGGCATAAAACTAACCCTTTTTAAGTACTAATGTTGGAAAAAGAGTGTTTTTGTCTTCCTTTTGTATTTTCAGAATTAAATGAGCTCAAATTCACAAAAGAAGCAAAAAGACAGCTAAATCTAACATAAATACAAGAAAAGGAACATAAGTGGATTGCCCGACCCCTCAATAGCATCCTCCCAAGCAAAATAGAGAAGGCAGAAGACTGAACACGCCCCGTGCTCAGTCAGCACGGGGCCGTGCCCAAGAAGCAGCAGAAAAGACAAACCTATAGAAGCTTCTATTGCCCATCACGGGGCCGTGCCCAGTGAACACGGGGGCGTGGTGAAAGTACAGCAGGCGCATTAATTGTAATTGCGAATTACAATTAATGAAGAGAGAGAGAGTGTCAGACAGGCAAGGGGCCGTGTCCAGCGGACACGGGGCCGTGCCCAGCCTTCTGTTCAGCCTATAAATAGGAGTGCTTGGTTTCATTGCAACTCATCCCTTGGCACACCACCTCTCTCACACTTCATCCACCACCCACCACCATCACAACACCATCATCCACCACCATCATCCATTGTCCATCATAGAGTGTGTGAGTCGTCTCGGGATCCAAGATTGATCGTAAGAGTTCTTGACAATCAAGGCCATGTTTGCCTAAGTCTCTTACATCACTTGGTGAAGACAAGTGTTTAGTATAATACTTTTTATTTTCAATCTTTTGCACTTTTTATTTGGTTTTGTATTAATGACTTTAATAACTAGTTGCTTATGTTGAAGGTGATCTTTCCTTATCGTTTGTCCGTGGTGTCTTGGCATTATTTTACTGTCTATATAAAATAAAATATTTTCACCATTCATATCTCCACGGTCTATATGGAGGTATGTTGGCTACCTGGTCGGGGGTTAAGGGAACGGTTTGGTAAGGGTCTTGCCCTTGTTCAGCGTTTAGAGGTCCTGCAAGGGACCTGGGTCAAATTTAGTAGGATCTCCTTCAATGCCCATAGGTATTGGATGGCGGGGATCCAAACTCTTTGACCCCCTCATAAGTTAACTACTATTAATACTATAACCCGGCTATTTAGGACTGTATCCCTGCTGACTCAGACTACTTAGTCGAGGGTAACGTCACCTCCAAAAGAGGGGCCTACCATAATTTGCATTAATAACTTAATTCATTATCTTTCAATAATCCGACCCTTTAGGATTGTATCCTTGCTGACTCAAACTACTGGGTTGAGGGTAACGTCGCCTTCAAAAGAGGGGCCTACTACAATAACTAAGATAATCTCTTAAACAAGTGCAAAAGTGCGCAAATAATCAAAGGTTATACTAATACACGAGTCGGATCCAAGTGATTCATCTTGTCTATCTGTTTTTATTTTTATTTTATTTTTCAGCATTTAGTTAGCTTTCATTTTCTTAGTTTAAAAATCTTTTCTAACTTTTTGATTTGATTAGACGTTGAGGATAAACCGGTACTAAAAGCTCTTGTGTCCTTGGACGACCTCGGTATCTTACAAACACTATACTACGTCCACGATGGGTGCACTTGCCCATATGTGTGTTTAATGTTAGTGAATATCGTGTTTTATAAATTTAAAACTTGGCTAAAAGTGTAAAAAGGGCTTAAATATACATCTAAAATAGATTACACTACACACGCATCAAGTTTTTGGCGCCGTTGCCGGGGACACAAGGATTTTAAGAAAGTTAGGAATCAACGGCCTAATCATATTTTTATTTTTATTTTTTTTTATTTTTTAGGATTTTCTTAGTTTTTCAGCTTCTGCAGAGCTCAGCACGGGCCGTGCCCGCTGAATACACCCCCGTGCTCAATAATTGGAACTGGCAATCCTGTTTTAAGTCAGATAGTAAGCTGAACACGGGGCCGTGCTCACTCAACACGCCCCGTGCCCAAGATTCACTTACTGAAAACAGAACCGTTAGATCCCGGCGGTTGGTAATTTCTGACATAAACATGAGTGATAGTAATTCTTTTTATTTTCGGCACTCTTATGGTACGTGGTGTCAAATATGTGGAGGCGAACATAAAGAATTAAAATGCTACTTTCTAAATTATAGGCCCCACTACATAGACCCACCGATTCCTTATAACCTTAAGAGGGGCGAAAGTAAAAATAATCACTACCTCTCCCTCGAATGCGCCCAGCCAGATATTCTAGGAGAAATGCTCATTGACGAGTTATTTCAACTAGAAGAGCTAATTTTAGATTGGTCAAAAGAGCTTAGGAAGGATTTTATTGATCCACCCCAAGACGATGACCATGAAGAAATGTTGGGATCGCATTCCGACAGCCTCGTTGCTCCCAAAAATACCTTCATACCTAGCGAAGACTTGGATGATAGTCGTCCCTGTGCCGATTGTGCCGTGAAGGACTCTCCATCGACTTCGTTCGGTGCATACATAGACCTGAGCGATTCGGCATACACCTTCTTTAACGAGAGCCCGGGAAAGGGTTGGACTTGTCCACCTAGAATGAAAATTGGAATTACCCTCACCGACAACCTCTTGCGTTCTCGCCTTAGTCTAGGACAATTAAGGTATCTTAGGCACTTTGGGGTTGTCCCCACCAGTAAGGAACCACCCGATATCAATAAAATCCTTAGAAGTAAGGAAACTCCATAAGACAGCTTCCAGACACGGGACCGTGTCCAGGTCAACACGCCCCCGTGCTCACCTAAAAGATTCGCTGCTGATTTTATCAGAATACGGACAAAATGTGTTAGGATTTCATCTGCACACGGGGCCGTGGCCAGCCAACACGGGGCCGTGTCCAGTGCACTGTCGTTTTCTTTAAATGCAGCCTGATTCCTGCTCATTTTTGACCACTTCAAAAGACAGAGATTCCTGGGATCTTCACTCATACCATCCTAGGTAAGTTCTAAAAGAAGGTTCCCAAGAACCCTCTTGTCCCTTCCACTTTTATTCATTACCTCTTCTTTCAAAATTTTCAAACATTTCCTCCATGAAAGCTTGGAAGCTCCATGATTCCAACCTTTTATGTGAAGTTTGTAAGGTTATTTGCTAGGGATTCTTGTTTAAAGTTAGTTGTATAACTTTGTTTTAAATTATCTGTGCTTAAAACCTAGCTGAAAATCATAAAAATAATTTAAAACTCCAAGACTCCTTAGCCTAAAATCCTGCAGACAAATGGACACGGGGCCGTGCTCAGCGAGCACGGGGCCGTGTTCGAGGTACTGTTTCGTAAAAATTTATCTTTCTTCGGTTTCTTTCTCAGAAAATGGCAAGCAGAACAAGCGGAACATCTTCAAGAAGTAACCGACAAGGGAGGAGATCATCAACGGCAAAAGACTCTCTTGTAAACTATGTTTACGCCCTAAGGGAGGCTATTGATGAAATGACGGGAGTGGAGGAAGCATTGGTCGACCGTATCAACCATCTAACGGTGGGACTGGAGGGTTGTCTCCGAGAGGTGAACCTCTTGCACCAGAGGTTAAACCTTCTCGCCTCCCCGCCCTTGGTGCCTATAATAACCCAAAGGGCGTGGAACGTGGTGCCCGAAGTCATCATTCCGGCCGAATGGTACGCCATGCACCCTGAGCCTCCGCAAAGAGTGGTGCAAGGAGTCCCGGTGAATGTTCCCCCTCAGCCACAAGTTGCTGAGGAAAATGAAGCTGCCTTCTTCCTTCCAAGAGAAATAGAAGAATGGCTTTAAACAACATCTAGGGAAGAAAACCATCGGCCGAAAGTCCTACTATATCGGGAAGCTATTCTCGAAATTTTCTTAAAAAGTAGAACCCTTTATGATAACCTCGTGTACCTCCTGACCTAGTTAGTTAAGTTTTTATTTTATTTTAGGAATCTTATGTATTTCTCTATGGTTTAATGGAATGATGGTTTTAAGGATTGGATGGTTCATAATAAATAAAACACACTCATGGTGGTAAAGGATGATAAGGGAAATGAGAAACATGGCCCCATGCACAAGAACAAGGCCACACGTCGACAATTTCTCCGTTACAGTAGGTTCAACACGGGCCGTGCCCAGCCAACACGGCCCTGTGCTGAACCCCCTGCAGAAAAATGCCCAGTTCAGGTAACTGGACACGGGCCGTGTTCACCAGACACACCCCCGTGTCCAGGCTTCTGTTTCTTTTTCTTAATTATCGTTACTGGCACCTGAACACGGGGCCGTGTCCGGTCCCCACGGGGCCGTGTCCAGGCTGCTAGTAACATAAATTTTTGCTTTTAAACACCATGTTACACATTCAATCAACCTAAAAATTTATTTTTGGGACACACTGAGGACAATGTGTAATTTAAGTGTGGGGGGGGGGGATGCTAAAACCTTGAAATTTTGCAAGTCCTAATAACAAGCCTTACACAAAACTCTATTGGAACCGCTAATCACCCCAATTTTTTTTTTCAAAATTTTCATTTTTTTACTTGTCTAAAGTTTAAGATGGGAATTCTAAGATTAATAAGGTTATATTTTTGCAAGTTTACAACCGATAGCGTCGTGATAAAAAGAACTAACATAAGAAAATTATGAAACGGCATGACAAACTTAGTTAAAATTCGATTATATATACTTGATCACATAGAAAAACCCATTCCCACAAAAAGTGAGTTTTGAGCCTTTATTGAGCATACAAATACACATCTTTAGACTAAATGCTCATTTTTCGTTTCTTGTGCGAATAGCCGCTTGGTTCTTACGACTCTAGAACTTGCCACGACGATTCATTCCCGGTCCTTACCAACTTAAACCCAAGTAAGTAAATGATGGAGGCATTAGGACTAACCCTTTTTCTTTCAAAACCATTATTTTTATTTTTCTTTTCACCTACCCAAAAACTCCCCCTAGTTAACCCCTTTTGAGCCTAAACCTTTCATTTCTTTACCCTAAAATCCTTTTACCCACCAAAACCCTTTTTATTTCTTACCCTTTATTTTAGTAACAAGCTCGGTTTTCGTGTGACTGAAAAAAAATGATGATGAAGTTAGAAATAAACAAACAAAGCTCTTAAAACAAAAAGCTTGTTTGAAGAAATACTTCATTAAGAATAAAAAGTCACTAAAACAAAATGTTTTACGAAAACCGACGCTTTTTACGCTTTTCGCCCTTTTCTACTAACCACTAACCCAACTACCCACCTTTAGCCCAAGCCTTTACCCAAAAAGTCCTCTTGATATTTACAAAGGTAACAAGTTAAAAAGGAGGAGGATTGATTGCTTGGCAAGCCTATGGTAGGGATAAGTTCCACGCCGCTCTCGAGTGATTCACTAAAAATACACCTTCGGCCGAGTGTGAGTGATTTCTCCCGTGAGGTATGTGAACTTGTATATAAATGGAATTTTAAAAAGGCATGCTATGCCCAAATAAGTAATTTATCCTATGAAACGTTCTAAATAAATCATAACGAATAGGATTGTAAATAAATAAAAATAAAACCAAAAAGATCTTGGATTCCCGACACTCTATGACAAGCTAAAACCTTCTCTTCTACCCATTCCATTTGGAAGTGTAAGCCACGTATTAAAGAGTTTTGCTTGAGGACAAGCAAAAATTCAAGTGTGGGGGTATTTGATGTGTGTAAAATGCAACATATAAATTACATAAAATGAGGCATAAAACTAACCCCTTTTAAGTACTAATGTTGAAAAAAGAGTGTTTTTGTCTTCCTTTTGTATTTTCAGGATTAAATGAGCTCAAATTCACAAAAGAAGCAAAAAGACAGCTAAATCTAACATAAATACAAGAAAAGGAACATAAGTGGATTGCCCGACCCCTCAACAGCATCCTCCCAAGCAAAATAGAGAAGGCAGAAGACTGAACACGCCCCGTGCTCAGCCAGCACGGGGCCGTGCCCAGCCAGCACGGGGCCGTGCCCAAGAAGCAGCATAAAAGACAAACCTATAGAAGCTTCTATTGCCCATCACGGGGCCGTGCCCAGTGAACACGGGGGCGTGGCGAAAGTACAGCAGGCGCATTAGTTGTAATTGCAAATTACAATTAATGAAGAGAGAGAGTGCCAGACAGGCACGGGGCCGTGCCCAGCCTTCTGTTCAGCCTATAAATATGAGTGCTTGGTTTCATTGCAACTCATCCCTTGGCACACCACCTCTCTCACACTTCATCCACCACCCACCACCATCACAACACCATCATCCACCACCATCATCCATTGTCCATCATAGAGTGTGTGAGTCGTCTCGGGATCCAAGATTGATCGTAAGATTTCTTGACAATCAAGGCCATGTTTGCCTAAGTCTCTTACATCACTTGGTGAAGACAAGTGTTTAGTATAATACTTTTTATTTTCAATCTTTTGCACTTTTTATTTGGTTTTGTATTAATGACTTTAATAACTAGTTGCTTATGTTGAAGGTGATCTTTCCTTATCGTTTGTCCGTGGTGTCTTGGCATTATTTTACTGTCTATATAAAATAAAATATTTTCACCATTCATATCTCCACGGTCTATATGGAGGTATGTTGGCTACCTGGTCGGGGGTTAAGGGAACGGTTTGGTAAGGGTCTTGCCCTTGTTCAGCGTTTAGAGGTCCTGCAAGGGACCTGGGTCAAATTTAGTAGGATCTCCTTCAATGCCCATAGGTATTGGATGGCGGGGATCCAAACTCTTTGACCCCCTCATAAGTTAACTACTATTAATACTATAACCCGGCTATTTAGGACTGTATCCCTGCTGACTCAGACTACTTAGTCGAGGGTAACGTCACCTCCAAAAGAGGGGCCTACCATAATTTGCATTAATAACTTAATTCATTATCTTTCAATAATCCGACCCTTTAGGATTGTATCCTTCCTGACTCAAACTACTGGGTTGAGGGTAACGTCGCCTTCAAAAGAGGGGCCTACTACAATAACTAAGATAATCTCTTAAACAAGTGCAAAAGTGCGAAAATAATCAAAGGTTATACTAATACACGAGTCGGATCCAAGTGATTCATCTTGTCTATCTGTTTTTATTTTTATTTTATTTTTCAGCATTTAGTTAGCTTTCATTTTCTTAGTTTAAAATCCTTTTCTAACATTTGATAAGACGTTGAGGATAAACCAGTACTAAAAGCTCTTGTGTCCTTGGATGACCTCGGTATCTTACCAACACTATACTACGTCCACGATGGGTGCACTTGCCCATATGTGTTTTTAGTGTTAGTGAATATCGTGTTTTATAAATTTAAAACTTGGCTAAAAGTGTAAAAAGGGCTTAAATATACATCTAAAATAGATTACACTACACACGCATCATCATCCTTTTCTGTTCTTTTGCTGCACGTCTTTCCTTCAGTTTTTCCAACCTATCTGCAAAATAAAATTGAAAACTTTCAGGAGATAACATAGATTTTCCAATGTTTATTTGTGTCTCTTCTTCATCATCGCTATCATCAGATGATGATTGATCAAAGACTGGCTCTTGAATGATTTGTGCAGTGAGAGCTACCGCTTTGGAATCAGGTGGAATGTATTTGTCCCAACTGAAACCTTCTGCCACCTTTTCATCATCTTGATCAACGATACCAAAACAAGCTTTCTTATTTGCTTCTTCGATCATTTTAGCATGTGCAGTTTATGGTTCTTTTTCTTGATACGGTTGATGAGCAACTTGTTGATAAATGGCTTTTCGATAATAATCATTACCACCAAACGGATTCTTTGCTCCACTTGCTTCTTGATTTTTGCATTCTCTCTTAAAATGTCCTTTCTCCCTGCATCGAAAACACGTAACTTTAGATTTATCGAAACCTAAAGTAGAAACCTTTGCATCCAAGAAATCATCCCTTCCTGTTATCATCTTAAACTTTTCAGCTCTCCTCAAAACACTAGCTAAACACCATTTGATGTCCATAAGTTCCATCTCTTCTGCATCGATCTGATCGTAATCCTCTTTCGTCAGCATAGGATTTCCGATCCTTCCAGCAACCACTCCCTCATAAGATTCTAACACTGTAGCAAGTAATGACATGTGACTTTTGGCGACCTCTTCAGAAAAATTTTGACCATTCTGAAGATGCAACGCGATGTTGCAATGTAAAACTTGACCATTACTGCTATTTGAGCTTTGAAATTGATGACTTGAAGTTAAACTCATTGGATTAACACTTGGATATGAAGAAAATCCACTGCTGCTGTTTGGACTTTGATTGACTGATCCAGATGAATTTTCAGCACTAAAAGCAGTTTGGACTTTCGGACTCATTTCAACATCTTGAACATTTCCTTTGTAATACATTTTGACATCTTGTTGACCACTCAGACTGTTCATTCTTGCAATCTTCTGCTGCTCCAGATCTTGTCCTTCAATCTTTTCAATGAACTGAGAAATCGTCAACCTGTCATATTCTCCCGTGTTTTTCAAGATCATCAAATATGTACCACATTCTTTCTGAGGTAATGCATCAGCTAATTTGTCGACCCATTCTTCTTGTTCTTTGACAATTTCTAACAAAGACATAGATCGTACTAAGTGACAATATCTTTCAATCAGTTTCTTTGACGATTCACCCTGTAAACTTGTAAACAAATCAAATTCTTTCTTTAGCAATGCTTTCTTGCTCCTGATCATCTTTTCACTACCCTCAAACTTAATTTTAAGCGCATCCCAGATCGATCGTGAAGTATTGTCGTGTTGAAGCAAAATGAAGATGTCTTCTTTAATAGCTTGCTGTAGCAGACTGATCATCATCTTTTCTGCTTTGTACATGTCTCGTTCTTTATCATTCAATTCAGATATAGTTTTAATCACTCCCAAATCTGTACGCGGTTTAACATACTTTTTCTCGATACATTCCCAAGATCTCAAATGGTTAGCTTGAACCCAATTCTCAAATCGGTCTTTCCAACCATAATACTCCTCAATTCCCATTAGCTTTGGGGGTTTTTGCAAAGTTCCAGTCTCATTTTCCATGTTCATGCTTTGAGCAATGGTAGCCGGAGTAGTCAGGGCTGTAGCAAACGCGTTATAGAATTCTTCTTCCATGATTCGGTAACAATTTTTACTAAGTCAGCCTTTTCAAACGAAATTAGCACTTCAAACGAAAACCCTCAAACGAAATACCCTGTTGAAGCGAAATAACCTGCAATAGACTTTCAACAATACAAACGAAATCAGAATATTCAAACGAAACTATGATTTCGTATGAACCGACCAAACGAAATATGATTTCGTGCGAAATTAACTTGGTTTCAAATGAAAATAGCCTTTTTGGTACGAAATAGCTAATTTCATATGAAACATCTCAAACGAAATCTGATTTCACGCGAAATTAACACCAATTTCAAACGAAATTAATCACAAGATGTAGTTTCGTGCGAAATTAAGAAGCTATTCCAACGAAATTATGCTGATGTCATCATGTCGGCCAAACTTTTGTCAAATTGATCAGGTTTTAGCTCGATTTTAGGTCCAATTTTCTCAAGGCTTTGTCAAAACACTATTTCGCATGTAATGTGTGAAATTCAAACCATTTTATCCGTTAAAACTTGTTCAATTTAGAAAAGAAGGTGTAGAAGTTAGAAAATCTGATGAAACCATTTTCTCAAGGCTTTGTCAAAACACTTTTCATTCTTTTTCGTAAATGTAATAGTTATAAAGTTATAATGTTGGTGAAGTTAAAATGTTGTATTTAGACTCTTCGTAATGGTTAATGTTTTTTAAGATACATTTTTTTGTCATATCAGCTAGGGTTGTTCACGAGCCGAACCAAACTGATCAAACCTTTGCTCGTGCTCGGTTTGTTTATAAACCGATCCAAACCGAACCGAGCGTTTTTTCAACCGAGCCAAAGTCGAGCGAGCGTATTTCGATCCAGCCTTTTTTGAACGAGCGTCGAGCGAGTATCGAACGTCGCAGAACAAACAAGAAAAGTGACGATGGGAGTGCTAGTTATTAGAATAAAGTGCAGTTTTCGTCCCTTATGTTTCGTCCAATAGAACACAAGTAAAAATTTAACAAATAACAAGGAATACAAAAACACTCAACTAGTTCTATTGAGATTATCTAAGCGGGAAGATAAATTATCGACCGATTGAAACATACCCTTGTTATATCGGAAGTTTGAAATTGAATGAACTGATTGAAGCAAAACCCTGGCGAGCTGGAGTCTTGGCGAGTAGCGATGGAGATTTCGAATAACGATGGTCAATGGGGGGTTTTGATTAGGGTTTTATACTTCTGAATTGAATGGCTGGTTGAGACTTGAGTATTTGAAATTTTGACTAAATTACTCAAATGGACATTTAAGTATTGGACAACTGACTATTGGTATTGGATTTCAATTCTAATTACTTAAATGAGCTCTATTTAGATCTTGGACCAAACATTGTTGATGTTGGTCTCTAGTCATTTCACTAAAAATCACACACACACACACACACATATATATAGGGTTAAGTTCATTTGTGAACAACCATCTTGATAGTGAACTGTGTGAACTAATCCTAGCCCTTGATTATCAATACATAAGTGTAAATCAATGACTAGGATTTGATCAGAATTTTATGATGAAAATACACTAGTGTATATTGCGAATGATGTAAATCAATGGTCCGGATTTGTTCGCCCAGTTCACAAATACACTAATGTTCACTCTAGAACTTCACTATATATATATATATATATATATATATATATATATATATATATACACATATATATTAAAAAATAAATGGAGCCAATCGAGCCGAACCGAACTGAGCGGACCTTTGCTTGTGCTCGGTTCGTTTACAAAGCGAACCGATTCGAACCGACCATTTTTTCAATCGAGCTGAATCGAATGAGCAAATTCCGAGCATCTTTCCATCGATCATCGAACGAGCGTCGAGCGCCGAGCAATTTGAACAGCCCTAATATCAGCATTATAACGTTAATTTTACAACCGTTATGGTTAATGTACTTTCAATCATCATTTTCTATTTTTTTCGTTATTTGACGTTGTATTAGAAACGTCGCTCCCTCTTCATGCCCTATGTCTTGGGAGCGTTATCAAGCCGCTATAATGCCCATTATACATTACTGTTTAACAAATAACAACCTCTCTCTTTTTCTTTCGGGTGTATGGCACAAAATTTCTTAATGTTTGAGTTAGGGAATGAGCATTTGATTAGAAATGAGTAAATGGTACCGGGTACTGACCGAACCGGTGTCAGTACCAAATTTATCGAACCGAAACATTTTTGGTACCGACTTTTGACGTTTTCGGTACCGATCTAGTACCGGTTTTACCCTCAAATACCAGTACCGAGCGTACCATAACTTTCAATCATGTTGACTTACCAAATTGGCCAACTCATGCGTCCTTGGAACAAGGCATCACGGATCCAAATGCACGGGATGCGTCTGAAAACTTGAAGTGTCTGAGATGAAGATGGGATGCGTCTGAAAGATGGGATGCGTCTTGGAGCGGGATGCATCCTTCAAGCACGGGATGCGTCTTTGGAGCAAAACCCAATAAAAAATGGACACGTGGCCACGGGATTCGTCCTTGGAGCGAGGCATCATGCACGGGATGCGTTGGGCAAGTTTTCGGCGAGTTGCAGGTTTCCGCCAAGTTTTTCGGCGAGTTTTCCTGAATATTATTTTTCGGCAAGTTACGCAGGATACAAGATGATAAAATGTTGGTTAAAGAAACTATAACTTGGTTCACTGCAATGCTGAATGCTCCTGAGGCATTTGTTGTGTTTAAGGCTACCACAATTCCACCACATACTAGTTGGACTGTAGCATCTGTGAACAAGGAAACAAGTGGGTGGTGGTGCGGAGGACGGCGATGTGGAGGTAGGAAGTGGTGGGTTTTGAATACTCTAATTCAATTGATTTTTAATGCCTAATACTCTAATTCAAAATATTAAATAATTCAATTGATTTTTAATGCCTAATACTCTAATTCACTCATGGTTTTATTGGGAATGATTGTGGGTATGCATGCCTTTATAAAAAGCTGCAGACAAGAAAAGGCTACAAGCCTCAATTATTGAAATGCCACTTGTCCATTTTCTATTGGGTTTCTGTGACACTCTGCAAAAAGGCGCATCAAATACTTGAGGAGTCTGTATATGAACGCTTCAGGTGGCTATTTTCGTAATTGGTGTAATTGGTGTGAGTCAATGGCTATTTTCGTAAATAGCTCTAAAAATTAACTTGTCAAACAATATTATGAAACAGGATAAGAGAATACGAATTCAGTTTCGGTTTCGGTTTTGGTTTTCTATTTATTAGGTTTCAAACTGAATAACGAACACCCCTACACTCAATGGAACAAAATCATGAATTCCACACAAAAGTCGAACAATAACACTATCATCCATGCAAAAAAAATTATATGTAAACTTGAATTTACAACAAAAGAGATCTTGATTCAAGAATAATAAAAGCATAATCCCCAGTACCACCAACCTCCAGTTTCACTAGCTTAATCAAGGTCCTACGCCACCACCATCGACGAAATTTGTGATGGTTTCTGGTCTAATCTCTTCCAACCGCTGAAGAACCAGCTGAGCATTCGGTTGATCCTGTGGTAATGGATGAACGCATTGCAAAGCCAGTTTCAAAGTATTCAACAATTCATCGTCACCAACTGCAGAAGCATCTTTCATCAATTCAGGATCAAAAACCTTGTATAATACATATAGAATTAAATCAAAAATTTCAGTTACTAGTTTTATGTTGTGCACAGATCTTGTTCAGTTGTTCTTGTATAATACAAGTAAACACATAATCAAGAATGAGAAATTCTAGATTAAAAAAAGGATTGGGCTTTCAATGCATTCAAAACTAGTTTTTTTTGCATTAATTTACCAATCCCATTTTTTAAATAAAAAGAGAACAAAGAAGAAGCAAAGTAGCTAATTACCCTTTTGCCGTTGGAGAGAAGTACTGGTACACCCTTAGAGCGGGCTAAACTCCAGAGAATTTTAGGGAAGGGAAAGAGATAACTCTTGGGGCAATTTTCTGATATTCATTAATCGAAAACAAAAACTATTTAAATGCAACCTATCTCTACATGCACTTTATTCAGTTACAAGAAATAAGGAAACGTGCTTCTACCACTATCCTACCATGATGCATGCATGCAAATAAAAAGAAAAGCCACAACTAACTCCACTAAGCACATTGCTGGAAACTTGGTCTTCACTCCAGATACTTGGCCGGCATTTTAATATCCCTCTTGGGCCTGTTTGTGATTGGGCCGGTATCATCAGGTGGGCCTGTCATGTGGGTCGTATCAACACCCCCTCCCTGAAAATTAACATTGTCCCCAATGTTGGAAAAGTATGGAAAAGTAGTAGCAAAATCTAATTCATCTTCCCATGTTGCCTCTTCTATTGGTTTGCCTTGCCACTTGATCAGTATCTGTTTTCCCAGAGGTGAGTTTCTACTATTAAGGATGGATTTTGGAATATAAGACAATTCAACATCTTGCTGCAAATCTTTAATATCATCGGTAAGCTGCTGGGTATTACCGTAACACGGTTTCAACAAGGAAACGTGGAAAACCGGGTGGACCTTTGAGTGATCTGGAAGTTCCAATTTGTAAGCGACCTTGCCTATACGCGATAGTATCTTGAACGGACCATAGTACTTCTTGGAAAGCTTCCTGTTGGTTCTTTGATCAACCGAATGCTGCCTGTAATTCTGCAAGCGAAGATAAACTAAGTCGTTTACCTCAAATTGTTTTTCCTGACGATGTTTGTTGGCTTGTTTCGTCATCCGATCCTTTGCCTTATCGATTGAAGCCTTCATTGTGGTAATGATCTTTTGATGCTCAATAAGGGAATCGTCAATTGAACCGATCTTTGAATCACCTGGCTTGTAGTCGTGGATAGTGGTAACATCTTGACCGTAAACTGCCTTGAACGGGGTCATATTAATGGACGAATGGAACGAAGTGTTGTAAGAAAATTCCGCTAAATGTAGATAGTGATTCCATTTAGATGGTTCCTGGAAAACGAAGGCACGAAGGTAGGATTCCAAACACCGGTTGAGCACCTCCGTTTGGCCGTCCGTTTGCGGGTGGTATGCACTTGAATGTAGCAGTTTGGTGCCCATTTGTTTGAATAACTCTGACCAAAAGCGACTAACGAATAGAGGGTCCCGATCAGATACAATGGTTTTCGGAAGGCCATGCAACCGATAGATTTCCCGCATGAACAAGGAGGCCAGAAAAACAGCATTGTAATTGGTCGGTAAGGCCAGAAAATGCGCAAACTTTGACAACCTGTCGACAATAACCCAGATAACCGTTTTACCTTTCGACGGTGGCAGATGTGTGATGAAGTCCATAGATATGTCGTGCCATGGCAACGAAGGTGTCGGTAATGGTTGAAGAAGACCATAGGGTTTGTGGTTTTGAGATTTTGTAAGTTGGCAAACTTGGCATGTTTTTATGAAGTGAGCAACATCTTTTTTTAGACCCACCCAAGAAAACGTAGCTGCGATTCTTTTCGTTGTAGCCGTGACACCGGAATGGCCTCCTATAACCGAGGAGTGGTATTCTTCCAATAGTTTATTCTTTAAAGATTGCAAGGGTGGTACCATGATCTTGCCGTTTCGATAAAGTATACCGTCTCTGAACGAGTGGTTTGGAAAAGTGACAGAATCTTGTAAAATCTGGTCGACCAGTTGCTTCCCATTAACGTCATGCTTGAAATAGTGTCTCAGTTCATTCAACCAGAGGGCAGCAGGGTGTGAGATTGCAAAGCAAGTAGAAAGTTCAACTCTACTTAAAGCATCCGCCACGGTGTTCTCCTTTCCTGGCTTGAAGTGTACTTCGTAATCAAAGCCCAACAGTTTTGTCGCCCATTTTTGTTGTTCCGGTGTCTGTATGGTTTGGGTTAAGAGGTGCTTCAAGCTGTGATGGTCGGTATGGATGTGGAACTTGCTACCGAGAAGATATTGACGCCATTTTTTAACTGCTTCCGTAATGGCGTATAACTCTTTTGTGTAGGTGGATTGAGACTGCATGGTAGGACATAATTTCTTACTGAAAAAGGCAATAGGTCTATTTTTTTGTGACAGTACAGCTCCAATAGCGACACCTGAAGCATCAGTTGTGACATCAAAGGGTTGGTTAAAATCGGGTAACGCCAAGGTAAGAAGGTTTTCCATATGGGCTTTCAGTTGGTGAAATGAAACCTCTGCTTGATCATTCCAATGAAAGTCTTTGGATTTGAGGAGGTTTGTAAGTGGTGTAGCTATGGTGGCATAATTTGCTACGAATCGGCGGTAGTAGCTGGTAATTCCAAGGAAGGCTCGAAGGGTTGTAAGAGATGTGGGTTTTGGCCATTGTTGGATTGAGAGAATCTTTTCTGGTTCGGGTTTAACACCGTCTTTGGAGATACGGTGGCCTAAAAACGAGATCTCATCAACTGCGAATACACACTTGGATGGTTTGGCAAAGTACTTGTTGGATGACAAGGTGGTGAAAACGAACCTCAAATGATCATAGTGTTGTTGAATGTCACTGCTGTAAATGAGGATGTCATCGAAAAAGATCAAGACGAACTTGCGTAGGACTGGCCTAAACAAGTCGTTCATTGCAGCTTGAAACGTTGATGGAGCATTTGACAACCCGAAGGGCATTACAACAAACTCGTAGTGACCATCAGTTGTTCGAAAGGCTGTTTTGGGTATGTCTTGTTCGGCTACTCTGATTTGGTAATACCCCGAGCGTAAATCAATTTTTGAGAAGACAGTAGCACCGTGTAATTCGTCAAGGAGTTCATCGATTGTAGGTATGGGAAACCTATCGCGAACAGTGACAGCATTTAAGGCGCGATAGTCGACACAAAAACGCCACGAGCCGTCTTTTTTTTTACTAGCAACACTGGTGAAGAAAAAGGGCTTTGGCTTGGGCGGATGACGCCCGATTGTAGCATTTCGGATATGAGGTTGGTCATGATTCGTTTTTGGAAATGTGGGTATCGGTAGGGACGGACAGTAATGGGTTTTGTTTCATCAGTTAAGGTAATATGGTGATCTTGTGAGCGGTTTGGTGGAAGGGAATTGGGTTCATCAAAGATGGTATGGAATTCGGTGAGTAAGGTGGTAATCTGTGGGTCAACATGGGTAATGGTGGCCGGTGGATAAAGCTGTGGTGATTGATGGTTAATGGTATGAAGGGAGGCCACTGACCCTTTTTTTATAAGTGATTGCAATGAGCTAGAAGATACTTGGTGAGCCAATGGTTCTCCTTTAAGGGTATAGGTGTTACCGTCTTTGACAAACGAGATTTCGGGTATAGAAAAGTCAGCCGATAATCGACCGAGCATGCCTAGCCAACCGATACCCAAAATAACATCGGCTCCCTCCACTGGTAGTATGAAAAAAGGGACGTGAAATGGTGCTTTTTGGACCTGAATGGGAACCTCCGGACAATACCCCTTGCAGGTGATATGCTCACCATTGCCGACCATAACATCGAAGGGTTGGATGGGTAAGGTTTCTAAGCGAAGCATAAGGGCGATACGTGGCTGGATTATATTGTGGGTGCTGCCACAATCAATCAAAATTGTGACTCGTTTACCCATTATATAGCCGGTAACACGTAAGGTTTGGGGAGAGGCTATACCGAAGTAAGCTGCATCGGACAAACAAAGGAGGGAGGGTTTGGGGGAATCGGGTGGTGTGGTTTCGTGTGGTGGCTCGGTGAACTCCGCTTGATCCTCATTATCGACAATCAGAAAGAATTGTGGTGGCGAGCATTTATGACCCGGAAAGTATTTTTCTGGACACTTGAAACACAAGCCGTCTTTACGACGTTGCATGAGGGCCTCCGGGGACAGTTTTGTGAATGGAAGTGCTGGTGGTTTGGAAGGTGTTGGTAGCAGCGGAGGAAGGGGGTTACTGGAAGATGATGCCATCGATGAAGGGTTGGACGAAGATGAAGCAATATTAGTGGCTGGTTTGTTGAAAAAAGTGGATCGGGTTTTGTATGCATGGGCCAGTTTATCTTCAATTAATCGGGCTAGGCCATAAGCATGGTGTAGTGTAGCGGGCTTATAAATGGCTAATTCATGCTGAATATCTAAACGAAGACCGGAAATAAAACAATTTTTAAGGGCCTGTCGGGGAATACCTACCACACGGTTGCTTATTTTCTCAAACTCTGTTTGATACGCCGCCACTGTAGAGGATTGCTTGAGTTTAAAGAGTGTAGCTTCATGATTCTCGTACGATGACGGGCCAAATCGGATTTCCATCTCTCTCTTGAATTCGTTCCAGGTACCCAAAAGTTCATTGTCAGCTTGGTGTTTGTACCATGAGAGAGCGTCTCCCACGAAATGAAAGACGGCGAGTTCGACTCGTTCGTCTTCTGGTGTTTGATAGTAGGAGAAGAAATTCTCCGCTTGAAATATCCATTCGAGCGAATTTGATCCATCGAATAGGGGCAAGGTGATTTTAGGTTGGCGGGGTTGGCGACGATTCTGGTTTTGTGGGCGACGGAGAGGGGAGCGGTGCCGGGGTGGGGAATCATCACCAGCAGTTACGTGGTCCGTGAGTTGATCGATTTTGGTTGTGAGAGTTTGGGTGGCGCGGATGAGATCGGCTAAATTATTAGCTGTTTCAGTGGAATTGGCTGAGGCAGCGGTGGTGGCCTCAATCAAAAGGGATAATTGTTCGGCGATTGGGGGTGAAGTCTCATCGGAAGAAGAGACATCTTTTCGTGGAGGCATGGTGAAGGTTTGAGACGAGAATGAAAGCACCAAATTGGTACACCCTTAGAGCGGGCTAAACTCCAGAGAATTTTAGGGAAGGGAAAGAGATAACTCTTGGGGCAATTTTTTGATATTCATTAATCGAAAACAAAAACTATTTAAATGCAACCTATCTCTACATGCACTTTATTCAGTTACAAGAAATAAGGAAACGTGCTTCTACCACTATCCTACCATGATGCATGCATGCAAATAAAAAGAAAAGCCACAACTAACTCCACTAAGCACATTGCTGGAAACTTGGTCTTCACTCCAGATACTTGGCCGGCATTTTAATATCCCTCTTGGGCCTGTTTGTGATTGGGCCGGTATCATCAGGTGGGCCTGTCATGTGGGTCGTATCAAGTACGCTCGGTTCATCTGCATGTTTGTATCCTTGAGAAGTTCCCACAACATTAGTCAGATACATATCATGATGCTCCTGCAACTCAAGTGCAATCTCAAGCCTTTCCACAAGAATAGACATTTTTGGCCGCTGTTCACGAGAGTAGTGCAAACACCGGAATGCAATTTCTGAAAATGTTTCCAACGAACTTGGGTCCATCGGTGGCTTGAGATCTTTAAAGATAATCTGGTCTAATTTCTTATCTATGTAGCTTTGTTTCCACATGGGCACTAAAATCTCTAACTGGTCGTTGGTATATCTAAAGCACAATTTCCCACAGAGGACTTCAAATAAGACGACCCCAAAAGAGTATATGTCTGATTCTTTGGTTAGGTTGTACGTCTCCATATAGCTTGGATCACAGTAACCAGGGGTACCCACAACATTGGTGACAAGATTCGTGTGACGCTGATTAGCAGGTCCTATTTTTGAAAGTCCCATGTCAGAAACTTTAGCATTCCAGTTGTCATCTAGTAGAATGTTTGCACTTTTTATATCTCTGTGGAGAACTCTTTGTTGGGTTCCCTTGTGATCGTGAAGGTAAGCTAGCCCCCTTACAGCATCAAGGCATATCTTTAACCGTTGCGTCCATGAGAGAGTCGTGGAACTTAAATGATGATCGAGGCTTCCATTAGATGCATGCTCGTATACAAGGAGCCTTTCACCACCCTCGGCACAAAATCCAAGGAGAGAAATGAGATTCTTATGTGTGTAACGAGAAAGCATCATGATTTCTTTCCAAAACTCAGGGTCTCCTTGCCCAAATTTACGATTCAAGCGCTTAATAGCAACCATGCTTTGCCCCTTAGAATGAATGACTTCTCCTTCGTACACCCTCCCAAATCCACCAATTCCTATAACTTTGCTACCAAAATTACCGGTGGCTTTTTTTATTTCTTCCAGATTGATTTTAAGACGCTCAAACTCTTTCATGACAGACATCGGACAAACGCCATTATTTGTGGATCAAATAAAAATGAGAGGGGTTAAATGATGAAGTGTTCTAATAAACTAAAAGGTGATAAACCTATAAATTTTTAATCGCTTTGATACCTGAATCAAAAGAAGACGATTTTGAATCCAGTGCACCATGGATTATGTGAACAATATGTGCAACAAAGGTGGCATCATACCTGTAACAAAAGAGGGAAGATGAGCAGAGGATAACACTAAAACCCCAACACATTCAGATAAAAAAAAAGTTCGCATTAGCTTCTCAACCATTGTTTCACACTCTCACATTAAAATTGAAGCATACCCTGAATAAACAGCCCCTGAATAGACAGCCCCAGCCATATTAGCAACCTCTATAAGGGCTGCCTTCCACCGATTCATATTATCCTCTGCCCATCTTGAACCTTCGGCTCCCTTTATTGCTTTGATCGCAAAACTACCTCGCTGGTTCTTGATATCAGAAGGATCAACACTATAAAACACGGGTAAAACGAAATGACTGTCCTCCCTCCTTAGCTTGAGGATCAAACAAAGCTCATCAAGGAACCAACTTGAATTCGCAAAGTTCTTTGAAAATACAATTATTGAAGCTCTAGATTTTCTTATTGATCTCTCAAATTCTAACTTCAGATCTGGACCATACTGGATTTCAACGTCATCCCTGAAAGTATTAAATCCTGCTTGGTGTAACGCTTCATAAAGATGATTTGTAAAAGAATTACGAGTATCTTCACCTCTGAAACTGAGAAAAACATCATACGTATAATGGATTGGCGAAGATGTAGAGGATGAGATAAACGCCATTAGATTAGAGAAGAGGTTGTGAAATGAAGTGAAGGGATGGAAAAATACTTGGCCATCTAAAAGTCAAAAGACAAGAGAACTTTGATGCAGGCTAAGTCCTATTCTTGTTTTATGTGTTTTGTTGGGAGTGTAAAACAAGGGGTAAACTGTTACTTGTCGTATTCTTTGGTAGAAGCTTGCTTGCTAGCTAGCCCCTCATTAATAAAATTTGATTTTGGCCTCTAAAGAAAAACAAGAGAAATATTATTAGAACAAAAATATAACCCCTAGCAAGGAGCTAAAACAAAGTTACACCAATAAAGTAGATACGTTGGAATTGCTCTAACTATTCCAATCGAGAGTGAATGAAATTGTTGGACCGGGAATTTAATTCCCGACTCAAACGAGTCGGTTTGGGTCAGGTCGGGTAGTGCCGGTTAATTTATTATTTTATGGCTAATCTATTTATTATTGAATTAGGGATAGATAATTGAAATGAGTTGATTTGTAATTTATCTGAATAGAATTAGGTAATAAGAACCCACCAAGCTTATGATGTGGTTTAGTCTATAATGCAAAATTTTGAGTAATCTTTCCTTCAGTAATAAAGTTTTCGAGAGTTATTCCAACATGAGTTTTGTTTGATTATTGATTTGGGACTTGAGTTGGTATTAGAGCTTATGTCGACCAGCGGGACAACGGGCATGAGGATTGGGAACCACGGAACACAACTGATTTGCATGAGCTGCTACAGACGTGTTGCCCAGAACGTGATCTTTGATCTCTATAACTATCGAATAACTGGAATATATAAAACTGAGAATTCGAATACATGTGTTTTTACAATTGAGAATTGAAACCCTATTTATACTAATCTAAAAGGTATGACTGTATAGACGTGTCTCCTCGCGAACGGTTGTGCCCTTTGATCTTGTGGATGAGATTATATTTGAAGAGGTGCGTCTCTTGAATCCTCCCTTGATACCGTCGATCAGAAGTAGCGACCATAGAGCGAATACGGGTGGCGCCGGTTCGACTTGGATGGGAGTCGAGGTTTTACCGATTATTCCACTGTCGTGCCTTCGGGTGGGTGGAGGTCGGGTTTCTGCGCATCTGAGGAGAGCCAAGGGGCTGGCGGCGGTCGAGTAGTCGACCTTGGCCACAGCGCCCGGTGTCACGCTGGTTGACACGCCGTTCCTTGCCGTTCAAAAAAAAAAAATAATCTTCTGATTTGTCATCTTCAGTCCCCGTACTTCATAACTAACTTTAATGTAGACCTAAATGAACTATTGAATAATTACTAATCAACCCTTGTACTCGGGATGAGAGGGATTAGCGATTTCAAGACGGACATCAATAATCAGGAGTTATCAATATATTAGTTAAAATAAGTAAATAAGAAAAAACCTATTTTGATAATTATTTTTCAAATCATCAATTTTGATAAATAATTTTTCCACCTCCACCGATTCGGGAAAAAACTCGTCTTCTCTCGATCTTTTTATTGCAACTTCATCCCCCTTTTCAAATGTTTTTTTTTATAATCACTGGTGCTTTTCCCCGTTAAGTAATTCCAATTACCCAAAATAACTCGATGACACACAAGATCCTTGAGGTACCATACACTCACTTTCATACGGTCGTAAAATCTGCAAAGACATAGGGGTAGCTAGATGTGAAAAATGGGAAACAAAACGGAAATTTCTATATCAAAGACAATTAAACTGTTTAAAACGTCAAATTAAAGTATGTTAGTAGATTTTGCAAAGATACGTATATTGTCGTTGAATCCATCACAAAAAAAGTTAACAACCAATCTATTTGCGATGTACATTTATGTCGCCAAAGGGTAAATTAGTGATGGTTTTGTTTGCCACAATAGTCTTTTGTGTAGCAGATTATTTTGGCGATGTACATTTTATGTCGCCAAATGGTAAATTAGTGATGGTTTTCTTTGCCACATTAGGCTTTTGTGTAGCAGATTATTAAACCTACTTGTTTGTTGGAAGAAAACACCTCTATATTGTGAACACATTAATTATAGCAATAAGTAACTGGGCTTTTCACTAAACTATATTCCTAAAATAAATCAAGAATTGCCCACAAAAATCAAGGCAACAGTATCATCTCTATAAATAAATTAAATGCAAACTTGTATTTACAACAAAACATAGTTTGATTCAAGGATGATAGAATTATAATCTCCACTATCACTAACCTCCAGTTTCACTAGCTTAACGAAGGACTACGCTCATCATCATCGCTAGAACTTGTGGCCATTTCTGAACTAATCTCTTCCAGCTGCTGAAGAACTTGCTGCACATCTGGCCGTCGATGTGGTAATGTGCTAGCACAAACGACAGCCAGTTGCAAAACAATCGCTAGTTCATTAACTGAAGTATGTCTCAGCAATTCATGATCAAAAACCTCATCTGTCCACTCTTCTCGTACAGTCATCTGCACCCATCGTGATAAATCATGATCTCTCACCTCTCCTGGTGATTTCCCGGTCAGGAGTTCTAACATGATCACACCCAAACTGTAGACATCGGTTTTCGTATAACTTTTCTCAAGAATAGAAAGGTTGGGAGCCTCGTAGCCGAGAACCCCAACTGTCGCACTCATATTTGAGTTTGCGGCAACAGTTATGACCTGTGACAAACCGAAAGCAGAAATCTTGGGGTTAATGTTCTCATCAAGGAAAATGTTGCTTGATGTTAGATTTCCATGTGTTATATTGTGATGGATGTGGAGGCTAAGCAAACCTCTAGCCACTCCTTTTGCTATTTGCATTCTTGTTGCCCAATCTACCCGTTGTTTGGGTCCTTGAGCTGCATTCAAGTCGGCAAAAGCAAGTTCTTGAATACGAAATTATATGAATTTTAAAAATGTATCAATCTAATACTAGATAACAAAATTAGTTACGGGCCGGTTTTATGTAATCTTCTTCTTGTAATATACCCAAAAAAAAAAAACACATTAACCCCAAGATCTATTAATGAAGAACAATATTTGGCTACCATGGAGAAAAGCAGCAAGACTTCCTTTAGGCATGTAATCATAGACGAAAAGTGTCTCTCCTTTTGGTTGCAAAAAATAAGCCCTCACTGCCAAAAGATTCGGATGCCTAATTTGCCCAACAAAATTTAATTCAACTTCAGCTTCTCTCTGATTTTTAGCTAACATTGCTCGCGTTCTAATTACTGCAACATGATCACCATTTTTCAATGTTCCTTTATAATAAGTCCCATAAATGCTTTTCCCCATTATCTCAGCTGGTCCATAGAGAAGTTCATCTAATGTGAAACCCATTCTACCATCATGAATGCGTACAAAGTTTCCTTCTGCCTTTCTGGCATCATCGATCTGTGAGGGTGCCGTCCCTTTCTCGACTATGACAAAGTTGCCACCACTATCACTACCACCAACATCTCTACGGTTAGCTACTATGGCAGGGTTGCGACCACTACCACTACCATTGGCATCTTTACCTTTAGCTCCTTCCTTTTCCTAGAACAAGCATAAAAAGAAATATCAAGCAAATCAACAACATACCTCAAAAGCACCTTTATATAAAATTATGGATTATACATATTACTATATATATAATTCTTTTTCTCGCATCTCTTATTTCACCTGTTTATATTTTGTTCTTGATTTAAAAAAAGTTATAAGTATATCTTTTCATTTTCAATATTATTGTTTTATTACTTAAAGTGTTTAGTTATACGTAATTTTAGTCATATCATATCCCAAAATATCATTACTGACCATTTAATATTTCATTTATTCAACATCTTTAATACACGAGTTTCTAACATAGTATGTGTAATATTATTACAACTTTAGATTAAAACTAAAAAAAATTAAATGGTAACTTAATTCTATATGACTTGAAAGTGGTGTATACAAATAACTTGTTTGTATGAATGATTTTGCTAACAAACATTCTATAAATAACAATTTATCATTCCCATTTTTTTCAAAAAAAAAAAAAAAAGAATAAGCAGCAAAGTAGCAAGCTAATTACCTTTTTGCTCGTGTTGCGAAAGAGCCCTTTGCCTTTGGAGAGAAGTAAGCCCATTTCATCAACGTAATTGGATTTCCGAGAAGTTCCGATGTCTTTATTCAGTTTCATATCTTGACGCTCCTGAAACTTAAGTGCAATCTTAAGCTTTTTCAAAAGAAGAGATATTGTTGGTCGTTGTTCACGAGAGTTATGCAAACATTGGAATGCAATGTTTGAAAATGTTTTTAAAGCATTTGGGTCTATTGGTGGCATGAGATCTTTAAAGATAATTTGGTCTAATTTCTTGCGTTTGTAGCTTTGTTTCCACATAGGCACTAAAATCTCTAACATGCGACCCTTCGTATATTTATAGCATAATATCCCACATAGGACTTCAAATAAGACTACTCCAAAAGAGTAAATGTCTGATTCTTTGGTTAGGGAGTACGTCTCCATATATTGGGGATCGCAGTAACCAGGAGTACCTACAACGTTGGTAAAAATAAGTGTGTGCAACTGATTAGCAGGTCCTAATTTTGAAAGTCCCAAGTCAGAAATTTTAGCATTCCAATTGTCATCTAACAGGATGTTGGCACTTTTTATATCTCCGTGAAGAACTCTTTGTTGGGTGTCCCTGTGATCATGAAGGTAGGCTATCCCCTGTAAGTCCCGTTTAACCGGATCTTTCAATGATATCAAACAACACCAAGTTTGTGCGGAATCCAAACTTGATGTGATTCAAGAACAAATCGAAAAATATGAAAAGACGAACCGAAAATATGGAAACGAAGAACAAACCGAATCACTTTCAAACTCTTGCACACGATTCTATTACTATCAAGCAAAACCGTCTGGTACAAGTGTTCTTCACAACCAAATCGCCTCCCACTCTCTGTTTCTCTAGAAATTCTGTAACTATGAATGTCCAACCCTAAAACAAGTAGAAAACTTGTTTATATACCTAGGCAAGCCCACTTCCCACATGGGCTCCCCTTGGGCCTGCTTGGCCCACATGGCCTAAGCTTGGCCCAAGTGACCTGTAAAGGTCCAAAACCTAATATAAACTAACCCGGTAAAGCCCAGTTCGTAACCATAGCCCGTTGGATTAATTTGATGCGTCAGTCTCACACTTTAGGGCCTAACAATCACTTGTAAGTCCCGTTTAACCGGATCTTTCAATGATATCAAACAACACCAAGTTTGTGCGGAATCCAAACTTGATGTGATTCAAGAACAAATCGAAAAATATGAAAAGACGAACCGAAAATATGGAAACGAAGAACAAACCGAATCACTTTCAAACTCTTGCACACGATTCTATTACTATCAAGCAAAACCGTCTGGTACAAGTGTTCTTCACAACCAAATCGCCTCCCACTCTCTGTTTCTCTAGAAATTCTGTAACTATGAATGTCCAACCCTAAAACAAGTAGAAAACTTGTTTATATACCTAGGCAAGCCCACTTCCCACATGGGCTCCCCTTGGGCCTGCTTGGCCCACATGGCCTAAGCTTGGCCCAAGTGACCTGTAAAGGTCCAAAACCTAATATAAACTAACCCGGTAAAGCCCAGTTCGTAACCATAGCCCGTTAGATTAATTTGATGCGTCAGTCTCACACTTTAGGGCCTAACAATCTCCCCCTAGACTGATGCCATCAAATTGTCTTCATAACTTCAATTCAGCAACGTCTTCAACGAAATCTATGATTGTCTCTAAGCTGCAGATGTTGTGGAAGTTCTTGACTTCTGAACTCTCAGCACTGGGTCTCTTTCTTCAGCTCTTGTGGTTAGCTTCATATCAGGATCACGATCAGCTTTGCTTGAAAATCTTGTTAAAAAGAATGTGAGAGGAGGATTCTCAGCAGCTCTTTTCTTCTTCAGCCTTTGTCCTTCAAGCAGGTTCACGGTACTTCTTCAAATGCACTTTCATTGTCAGACGACGTCTTGTATCCGGTTCTTCTGACTCAGGTACATCTTGTTGTTGTGATGCTTTGGGCTTCTTCAGCAACTAACAGCATCTCAGTCTTCATCAACCCCTGTTCTTGATTGAAATCAAGTTCTGCACATGCTCACAAACTCATAAGCAAACATTTCTTATGCAACAGGGTGAGTACCACATGAACACTAGGTACATGAAATTTCACGATTTAAATTCTTTTAACTTTTGATGATCAGTCAAATCTTCAAGAACGGTTACATTTTTTAATTTTTAAGAGAAACAAATAAACACACTATTTTTGGATTTTTGAATTTTTCTATTTTTTTTAATTTTTTTTTTAATTTTCAAAAACTAAAACAAATAAAAAAAACTCAAAATATAAACAACTACCATAATATACAATTACAATTGCAAATGGGATCAAAATTCGTTCTCAGGCAGACTAAAGAACACTTTTCAGTACGAGCCTAATCAAACTGGTCTATGCGATTGCCAATATGTTTGTCCACTTAAACTTTAACGACTCAACTTTCAATTTTCAACTTCGTGATATGATTAAGGTAATATTATACTATTATACCCGTGTGTCCCATTCCAAGGCATACCCTCGCGATCAAGGTAAGCACAACGATTCATCGTAGCAGGTGAGTATACTGATGTCATCCTTTAAGATATCCTGACTGTGTCTAGATCTGCATATGATCTGTTTTATCATGTTTTGATTTCTTAACAATGAACACCCAAATAAATAATAATCAAATCCCGGAAATATAAACAGCACACTCTATCATGCAAGTATCTTCCCTACCACATATTTCACAAGTCCAATCCAGATTTCTGAAATCTTAACTGGGAGTAGGTTGAGAAAAGAACAGAATAGATCTTTTGCAGAGATGGTATAATATACAGATCAAATGAGTTTTTCTCAATTTGATATAGGTTTATTGGGGTTTCTTTTGGGCACTAGAGGGCCTCTTTCGGGTGTATTAGATCTATAGCGCGACAACGTACAGCTAGGTCAGCATGTATCTGGATGCAGCAGAAGCTGACGTTGCCTAGCACCTCCAGGTCAGCATGTATCTGGATGCAGCAGAGGAGGTACACGACTTTTTCAGAAAAGATTTCAGAATCAGACCAAAATTGTGTGTATCGGGAAACATACAGACATTCAAATAGATATGAGCTAATTCCAAGTGACTTTCTTTCCTGGGGTCATGTACACTTTTAGTTCTAAGCAGAAGGACAACCAAGATATCCCGGATGATTCAACAATATAAAGACCCGAAACCTCAGATGTTGGCTATCTATCAACGCAAGATTTAAGACCATAAAATCATACACCGTTGGTATGTTACCCACATGGTACATAGTTCGTTATGTTTATATCACTTAGTATCTTTTATCATATTGAGCGTCAAGCCTATCGACATATCGCAGTAGATCCTAGTCATTTCAGCTATGGCACCTTACATGTGTTAGTCAAACCCTTTAACACGAACATTTATTTCACTTCCCATATCATGCAATTTTTCTTTTTGGCTTTTTGTTTTTCTAATGTTTTTGTGTTTTTCTCATTTTCTCCCCCTAAAGCAACACATATATATACATCAAACTCTTTTTGTATTTTTTTCTTTTCTGAGTTTTCTCCCCCTAAACTCTATATCTATCTATATGTTCCTCTCCCCCCCTAAATTTGTGCATAAATCTTGGATTTTTGCGCAAATTTACCATTTACAAGAGAAAGGACACTTTATATACAAGGTTATAAACTAAGAAAAAGAGAAAATATTTTTGCTTAACCGTTCTGTCATCAGATTGAAGACTAATCAAATTCAAATCAAAGTACTGAATTTAAACGGTACCTTTTGCTGATCATTTCTTACTTCTTTTATCTCCTCCAAAGGAAACATATCATCTGTAAAAAAATTTGAACTTTTTGCAACAGTGAAATGTTACCCGTTTTATTTCTGGAACAACCGCTATCAACATTCCAGAGATTGTCAACAGCTCCTCCTTGGTTGTTCCTGACAAGTAAGGAGATTAGTAAGACATGGGTACCCAGGCCATCGTGGTCCTGGGTTTACCTGAAGCATCAAAATAAGACACTTCTTTTAAACACAAGTCCCCTTTCGTTTCAAGGATTGGAGACGTTGCTGCTTTAGATTTGGGTTTCCAAATTTGTTTCGGTTTAACAAACGTGTTTGTTGCCTTCGGTTGAGCAACTGGTTCAGGTTTGTTAGTTTTGAAAACAGATTTTTGTTCCTGAACAGCTTTGCGTTTATTTTTAGCAGCGTTCCAATCCCCATCAGAAGGTTTAACCTTGGGATTCACATTCTTCATTGCCTTAGGTGAAGATACCTTCATCGGCTTAGAATGGTAGTTATCCTTTGGTGTAACCCTCCGATTTTGCATATAGTAGGCTACGTAGGGACGCCTTGTGCAGTTTCTAGCAATATGACCCGCAATGCCACAGTTGTAGCAAGTTTGTCCTTTCATCAGAAAGACATTTAGAGTAGCTTGATTTACTCTAGCAGGTCCTGAAGTACAAGTCGGTCCTTTTTGCTTTGGATTTGACTGCACATTACTCTTAGACGAAGATGAATTTGGGTGCTTGTATTTGCTGTTTGCAAAAGTCTTGTTGCTCTGAGCACCATTCTTCGTCTTTTCTCCCTGATTGGAGCTTTTCTTCACCTTGTCACGAGCCTTACGAGATTGTGATTGTCCTTGATGAGCAGACTTCTTATATCCCTGATTTTGATCTGCCCGTTTTGGCTCATTCCGCTTGTTGTGAACCGGCTCACAAACACCAGCACACGAGTAAGTGTTGGCATTTCGTTGCACATTTGGACAATGAACACAATTTCTAGCAATGTGTCCAGGAATTCCACAGTTGAAACAAGTCTGTCGCTTCAATGTATGGAGATTCGGAGTGCTAGCAACAGTTGCTGATCTGATAGGTCTAGGTGACTGAGCTTGCTTAGGTTGCTTTGCTTGTGTTCCATATGCCTTTTCTGATTCTTTCTGTACCTGTTGATCAGAACTAGTAGAAGCATGAGATTCAGACATATGATGTTTTTCGTCTTTTATAATTTTCTCAGAATCATTTTGAGAAGACGATTTAGTTTCTGTTTTAATTCTCTTTCCAGAAACATTTTCTTGTGACTTTTCATTTAATGTGACCACTTCTTCCTTTTCAAAATCTGGTTCAGTTTTAATTTCAGAAGATGTAGAAGTTTCATCAACACGTGTTTCATCAACACGTGTTTCATGTGAATCTACTTGTGGTTTACTTTCAGCTACGGTTTCCAATGGGGTCCCACTAGATTCAACATTAGGGATGCCCACTGAGATAGATTCAGAAGAAGAATCACAGAACTCCTGATTTTCTTGTGAAGACTTTTCAGTGGTTTCACTGAATGTGTCCTGAGGGACCTCACCTGTGACACTTTCATCAACCAAAGGGTTAGAAACATCAGATACACAAGATGAAACATAAGCAGAAAATGACGCAAACAGAGAACGAGTAAAAGCAATATCAGACTTAGTTGGTTCAGAATAAGATTCAAAATGTGGTTCGGAAACATTTGAACTGATGACCGGTTCACTCCCATGAACATCACCACTCTTTACTTCAGAGCTATCATCTGCACATGAAGATGAAACATTAGGATCAATTGTGCCTTTGGGAACAAAATTCAATGGAGTAGACTTTTGTTTCTCAACTTGTCTGTCATGAACAGACGATTTGTTGTTTTTCGAACCATAAGTCATTTTACTCTCGTTCATCATCTCCTCCTCAGTCATCGGTAAATAAGTGTAATTATCATTGTACGGAGGAGGAGTCTGATTATAACCCAATCCCGACCCTTTCTTTTTAGAATATGCTAATTGTTGATCACACAGATTTTTGACTAATTTACTGGAGGAATCGAATTTTTTAATGTATAACTGATTAATTTGGTATTTATCCCTAACATTCTCCAGTTCTTTAGTCACCTCACACAGTTTTTCTTTGACTATCATGAGTTGGGCCGTAGCTACACTAACATCGTCCTTGAGTTGAACGATGTCCTTACGCTGAGCTTCGATTTTCTCTTTGAAAAGTTTTTCGTTTTTCGTTAAAGTGAAATTTTTCCGTTTAATTTCATTGTAGTCTTCGATTAGCTCAGCGTTTTGTATCCTATAAGCCTCAACCCTTCCTCGGCACTCAGGAGTGCAAAAGACAGAAAGTATGTCTTCTTTAGTGATGAATGTCATAATTTCAGAGGGTATTTGACACTTTTGATCTTCTCCTCAAAACACAAACCAACGAGAACCCGTGTACTCGCTAAATCAAACACTTTGCACTCAATCGAACCCGCTTTCTGAAACGTGCCTCAAAACCTGTCAAACTGAATTCACCACCAAACAAACAACCAAACCCTTTTTTTTTTTTTTTTTTTTTTTAATTAAAATCTATAATATAAACTATTATTATTATTATTATTATTATTATTATTATTATTATTATTATTAAATCTAATGATTAAGCAATTATGACTTAATGATTATGATTATTTATTATTATAATTAAATAAATAAAAACAGTAAACAACGAATTCAAATGATTGTCGTTTCTGTCTTCTTCTACGTAGAAACAACACCAAACCCTAATTTTAAAAACTGCCGCCACTACCACAAAATGACTAAGTGATGAAGATGATAAGACAATATTGAACGGAGAATAACAGAGGACGGCGGTGGTGTGTGAGTGATGATCGGAGTGGAGAAAGGGTGGTGAACGATGATGTTGATGACAGGAGGTTCGAGAGACGGTGACAGGAGATGAAGACGAGGACAAAGGAGATCGGAGGTGGTGGTTATGGAGGTCCGTACGAAGGTGGTGATCGTCGGTGTGATCGGAGGTTGAATGACGATGATGATGAGATGAAGACGATGACCGGAAAAAGTGGTGGCAGGTTGCGACTAGTTCTGATGTGGTGGATCTGATGTGGTGGTTGACGTAGGGTGAACAGGTGACCGGAGAAAAATTAGCGACAGAGGATGGTGATTAACGGTGGTCGGAGGAAGTTGATGGTGTGTCGGAGATGACGAAGATGAGTGTTACGGTGTCGAAAACCCGAATTTGATGTCGAACTTGAAACGGAGAAGATGATGATGTATAGTTGCAGGCCGGTTGACAGACTCTCCTTATGATGATGATCGATGTTGATGATGACCGGAGGATGATGATGATCGACTGTTGAAGATTTGCTGTGAACTCGAAACCCGGTTGCGACTCGGAACCGTGGTTGCGAGTCGGAGATTACGAGTCGGAACGAAAACGTGAAGAGCCGAAACCGTGTTGCGACTTTGAGAAGACGATCAGCCTTTTGAAGGATGGTTGCGAGTGATAATCACTGAAAGTGTGGCTGCAGAATGACGGTTGCGAGTCAAATGTAGGTTGCGAGTGAAACGTGATGAACCGAAATCTGGTTGCGAGTCGGTGGTTGTGAGTTTTTCCAAAGGAGGAGCTGTTGATGCGACTCGTAACCGTGACCGGATGATCAGATGGTTGCGACTTGGATGTTTTGAAGATGTGAGGATGAAACGTGTTTGAAATTTGAATTCTAAGGAAAACAAATTTTCAAAAGATTTTGTAAAATAAACAAATCACCGAAAATCTGCAAAGATTTTAAAAACAAGATATTTTCAAAATTTTAAAAATTACGTTTAATCCTTTTAACATTCCTTTTCAAAATCAAAACATCCAAAAATAGTGATTTTTATCAAGTTTCGATGAATACTACGAAGAACGCGAAGAACACCGGACCAAAATTAACGAAAATCCTGAATCTTTGATATCACACCGAGCCTAGAACAGGTTCTAAAGGCTCTGATACCACTTGTAAGTCCCGTTTAACCGGATCTTTCAATGATATCAAACAACACCAAGTTTGTGCGGAATCCAAACTTGATGTGATTCAAGAACAAATCGAAAAATATGAAAAGACGAACCGAAAATATGGAAACGAAGAACAAACCGAATCACTTTCAAACTCTTGCACACGATTCTATTACTATCAAGCAAAACCGTCTGGTACAAGTGTTCTTCACAACCAAATCGCCTCCCACTCTCTGTTTCTCTAGAAATTCTGTAACTATGAATGTCCAACCCTAAAACAAGTAGAAAACTTGTTTATATACCTAGGCAAGCCCACTTCCCACATGGGCTCCCCTTGGGCCTGCTTGGCCCACATGGCCTAAGCTTGGCCCAAGTGACCTGTAAAGGTCCAAAACCTAATATAAACTAACCCGGTAAAGCCCAGTTCGTAACCATAGCCCGTTGGATTAATTTGATGCGTCAGTCTCACACTTTAGGGCCTAACATCCCCCTTGCAGCATCGAGGTATATCTTGAGACGTTGTGTCCACGTGAGAGCGGTGGAGCTTAAATGACGATCTAGGCTTCCATTAGATGCATACTCATACACAATGATCTTCTCACCATTTTCGTCACAAAATCCGAGGAGAGAGATGAGATTATTATGTGTGTAACGGGAAAGCATCATAATTTCCTTCCAGAACTCAGGATCTCCTTGCCCATATTCACGATTTAGACGTTTAATAGCAACCATGCTTCTCCCCTTTGAGTGAGAGACTTCTCCTTTGTAAACTTTCCCAAAGCCACCAGCTCCTATAACTTTGCTACCAAAACTATTGGTGGCTTTCTTTAACTCTTCTAGATGGATTTTAAGATGTTCAAACTCTTTCGTGGCAGATGTCATTGTAATTTGTGGATCAAATAAAAATAAGAAGGATCAGATCGAGTAAGTGTTCTACTCAAGTGAAAGTTGAGAACTTAAAGAAGGTGTAATTTAAGAGCCAACACTAAAGAAGGTGTTTTTATTCTCTCTAATTACTTGAAAAATGCTTAGTTCAATGAAGCACAATGTATATACTGGACTGAGTTAAATGGTTTTGGGAGCCTCCGGGTACTAAAAACGGGGTTGGATGGTTTGCGTTGGGAGCGGCAGTTACGAGGGAGCAAGGATGTGCGCAAAAAGACAGCCTCGGCTGCTGGTAGTTTAGTTTGCCGTTCAGAAAAAAAGCTAAAAAAACCTAAAAGAAACAACGGAGCGGAAAAGAAGAAGTGAGAAAGAAAGGGAACAAAAGGGCTGACATATTTCTTGGCTTGGCTGTACAAAAAACGAGGCTTGAGCCGTGGACTATTCATTGATGCTGCCGCAGAGAAAAAAAAAACAGTTTTGGGAATATGAACATGGAGAGACAAAAATGAACCTAGAATTAAACGGTTTTATTTTAAATTATCTATGTTTATTGTAAAATACTCTATAAAATTTCATGTTGTTATTGTTGTACTCTAAAGAATTTCATGGACAAAAATGAGCCTAGAATTAAACGGTTTTATTTTAAATTATCTATGTTTATTATAAAATACTCTATAAAATTTCATGTTGTTGTTGTACTCTAAAGAATTTCATGGTTGACGACTGTTGTTTTTTCTTTCTTATTCAGTAAAGTTATCTCTATATAACTAATCGAAATACCATATAAAACATTGAGTTAACAAATGACATGTCTCTACGTAGCTAATCGAAGACCTATATAAATCATTGAGTTAACAACAAAAGACAATCTAACTTTGTTGATTGGTAATTATGTATAAAGATTTGAAAGATTGTTGTTTTTATTTGTTCTTGTGTTGGCATTAAATGACCGGTTTCCAGAACTATATAATATCACAAAAAAAGTTAGAAAGTAAAGATTGGGGATTGTGTTATAAGGGCGGAGAATGAGAATAAGTGAAACTTGAATTGGGTTCGGCCACCAAACAGTGATATGCGGCCTCACTGCAACCGCTGGGCACCCTGAAGGTGAATTACTTCTGCTGGAGGGAAAATATGGGTAGGATACCGGTCAAATCAGAACCACGGAAGCGCAGATCAAGCTTCAGAATCGGTGAACCACATGCTTATTACGTGCACGATGGCAAGGTCACTTTGGTGGAATGTGTTAGCATGGCTAAAGCTTCCAGTTTCATTGGTATTTCACTCAAGTGAGGAAGCATTGGTAAGTATAGATGGACAAGTAAGCGTCAAAAGAATGGAAAAAAGTAATTAGTGAGATTGATATTTCAAACAATGCGTGGCACATTTGAAAGATGAGGAATGAAAAAGAATTCAATGGTATCCAAAACTCGGAAAGTATTTAACTCAAGTGACGAAGCATTGGTAAGTTTAGATCCCTAAGCTCCACCACCGCACCACTAGGGTTGTTCCAACGTTTTTCGAGACTCTAAGCGAACTATGAAAGGAGGGCAACAAAACCCTCCTCCTTTACTTCGGCTTGAGACTGGCAATTATAAACTAAAAGGTTTATAGTTCCCCCATAAACTCTCATCTAATCTTGATGGATCCGATGCCATGAGCGATTACCGTTACCTTAGCGTAAGGATGAGCACGGTACCCGTTCGGTACCGAAAAACAGGAAAAGTGGATACCGGTACCAGTACCAGTACCGAATACACCGGTGTTTTACCCGTAAATACCGGTACCGAAAAACGTGGAAAGTGGGTACTGGTACCGAAAAACGGGGAAAGTGGGTACCGGTACCGAATATACCCGGTATGGTTTGTTATCGATACGTTACCGGTTCGGTACCGGTACCCGGTACCAAATGATCATCCCTACCTTAGCGTCTAATGATAGCCAATATCCTAGAAATTGACTAGCAGGTTGCGATGGGAAGTGGGAATGATAATTGCGGCTGTATTTTAAGGGTTTAAGGCTGTTGAATGATGATTAGGTCGATAGTTGCAGTTATGTTGTAATAGCTGGAAATTAAATGAGAAATGGACCTTGAAACTAGGCCTCTTTTCTTCGAAACAATATTTATTTTGAGCTCCTTCAAAAAAAAAAAAAAAAAAAAACTTGTTTAGTTTTGCGATTAACTTATTTATTTGCGCCTAATATATATACTATATAGAGTTAAATGCTTGGTTGGTCCCTGTGGTTTTCAAAAATTGCATACTTGGTCCTAGTGGTTTACTAATTACACGCGTGGTCCCAAAACTTGTCAAAAATGAATTCGGTTGGTCCCCAGCCCTAACATCAGTTAAATTTCTCAGTTAACTATGTGTGAAATAACTATATTACCCTTAAACAATTAAAAAAAAATATATAAAGCCTACAACTCATCTTCTTCAACCTCCAATCCCCATTTCCAGATCCTCTAATCCTCACTCGCCCCTCCCTACCTAGGGTTTCAGAAACCTGAAATGGGGAATAACAACCACCATGACCACCACCACCACCTTCTTCCTAACCAAAGGCTCTCACGTTGAAATCAACTCCGACGAAGACTCCATCAACGGCACCTGGTACTCCGCCACCGTCCTCCACCCTCCTCCCACCACTCGCAACCAATTAGTCTACGTCAAATACCACAACCTCACCGAAACCAATTCCACAACTCGCTTGCGAGAATACGCTAACATCTCTCACCTGTTCCGGACACCAACAATCCCCCCAATTTCTAGCTAAACGACGTCGTTGACGCCTTTTACAGAGATGGTTGGTGGACCGGCGTTATTACCACCGTAATTGACGCCGATAATTATAATTTCGTTGTTACATTCCAAAACCCTCCCGATTAGGCTCGCTTGTGTTAGGGATTATTGGCCTGGTAGTTTGTTAGGTATATAAACATGTATGAATTGAATTTGTTGTTGAATTGGTTGTTCATAGTTTGAAATTGGGGAAATTGTTGATGAATTGGTTGTTTATAGTTTGAAATTGGGGAAATTGGTTGTTCATAGTTGGACACATTAAAATCACGTTAAATGGCAACAAATGCTTCAATTCTGTAACTCTTTCATTAACCTCCACCGCCGCCGCCGTGCGCTACCGCCGTTCCACCATCTTCTCCGATCTCTTCTCTCTCTTGTCGTCTCTCTCCTCTCTCTTCGCTTCTGATCTCCGTCGCTGGAAAAGAACGAGAGAAGAGATGGGGTGTGGGTTTATGATGAAGAGGATGATGGTGATGAAATGGGTTTTGTTAATAAGCAAGGGTATTTTGGTCATTTAACATTGACTTAACTGAGAAATTTAACTGATGTTAGGGCTGGGGACCAACCGAGTTCATTTTTGACAAGTTTTGGGACCACGCATGTAATTAGTAAACCACTAGGACCAACTCTGCAATTTTTGAAAACCACAGGGACCAACCAAGCATTTAACTCTACTATATATAAAAACTTTTTAAAAAAATTAGAGACCCTTATTTTTTGGTGGCCCTAGCACCGTGCCTTGGCTGGAAAACCCATTGGGCTGGCCCTGCGTACCACTCCTACGGTACCACCACCATCTTCAACCCCCTGCTGCTACCATCACAACCACCTACCTCCCACCACCGCACTATCCCCACTACACCTCCACCTACACACCCCTACACACACTCTCCTCCCCAAACCCCAACCCCAACCGCAACCGCAACCCCATCCCCACTGCACAACCAGCCCCACTACCGGACAACCGCACCGAAACTGAAAGCCAAGTTACCTGTCAATCCAACTGATGTATCAAATATGTGTGGAAATTGTAGGAAATCAGAGCGAAATTAGGGTTTTTGAGCTAATTGGATTTGTTATGAAATTATGATTTACTAATTAAGACTAGAAACTTTCCTTTGATCTAGCATCATCCAAAACTAGCTTCACATTTTCTTAATTTGGGGTTAGTTGCAAAAATGGGATTTTGACTCTTTTAATTTTTCTTTTGGGTAATATCTAAAGTTTTTATTTTTAGATACTTTTTCAGATATATTATAAATGACAAAAGCACCCTCTTATTAAATAATAATAAAATAAATGCAGAAAATCAGATTACTCTCACTACTCTCTCTCTCTCTCCACCACCACCACCAATGTCAATCCACGACCAAACACCACTGACTTTACACACATACACTGACTTTAGCCATTTGGGACTTTTATGTCTCTCTCCCCGCCGCTTTCGTAGCTTGTCCACTCCCATCACCATTGTTTACCATGGTTCTATCAAACAAGAAGGTAAAGCAAAAGCTAAGATCCGTACTAGCTTAATCTTTAGCCAAATCAGATTCACTAGGAAACCAACCCAATCACAACAACTCATAAACCCACCAGTCATTTAAATCGCTCTTAAAACCTTTATAATATATGAATTATTAGTAATATTTGTGGGCTTAGCGAGTTGTACCATGTGTATTTAGGGTTGTACAAGTTTTGAGGCTTCTGTTGTTTTATTGGCGTACGTGGGCGGTTGGTGCTTCATCACCAATTTCATTAAAAAAATTAACAGAATATTCTAATAATGTTAATGAATTAGACTCAAATGGTTATAAATTGAAAAACAGGGTGCTCCATTTGTTAAAAATTTAGAATAACTGGACTCAAATGGTTAAAATCATCAAAATTCAGGGACTCAAATAGGAATTTTGTTTTAGATTTATAGTTGGTCTCGCAAAATTCACACTTGTAACATCCGTCCAAATGAGCTCCCAAAATCCGACCCGTTTCAAAATCCGGATCCTAACTTTTGAACGTCGTAAATTTTTTTATTTCCGCGAAATAAACAAATTGAAGGATTTATGCTAATCCAATTATCAATTTAGTTATTTTTTTTATTTAAATTGATTAAGTTAATTAATATTTCAATATACAAATTTTAATGTAACCTAGTTAGTTTTACTAGTTTTAGAGGTTAACCTAGTTAATTAAACCTCTAAAGTTTAGGGACCCTTTGTGTAATTTAGGGAAACCTTAAAATGAAAAGAAACAAAAAAAAATGGTAAGACCACATGACATTTTACCACTGCAACACCTCCTTATTTACTGAGTTAATCCCAATTAAATGTCACTTAAACCAGAAAAGAGGGATGTTTCAAAACAGAAGTTTGCCGCTCAAGGCTGCCTTTCCTTCAATAAAGGTTCACGCTGAATTGTCAGGATTCGAGATTTCGTTTCTCCATGCTTTCACGTTTAAGAAACCTTCTATAACTTCCCTCGACGACAACACTTATATAATCAGACTTAATACCCTGAAGATACACATCCGAGTCCGGACATGACCCATAAGGACGAACTGAACCACACCTGGACGGACACTCTAAAGATGTCCGCACCGCATACCTCCAAGGACGAACCTCCATTCAAGTGCGTCTGGACGAATGACGTCATCTCAGTTGACCATTATAAATACCCAGTTCAAGTACAATGCCAAGGACGATTTTCTGAACCTTCGTCCTTACTCTCTCTCTATTTTCTCTCTCCACAAATACTTATCCCCACATCGAAGGGTGGTCGCGTAGGGGCCCTCCCGTCTCTGCGACGAGCCCAATGGTCTACTGTTTTGCAGGTGAAGGTTCCAGCTCTCCTACAAGATCCAAACCCTCCATTTACAGGCTCCGGCCCGTAGATCTGATTTTTGGATCTTCAATTGGCGCCATCCGATTTCACAGCTCATAGTCCTTCACTTTAGTGAATTTCTTGAGCATCGAAGTAACTGATCTATGGCGGCCGCGGGTTCTCTGAATTCGGGATCCATAGCTGTTAGTATGCAAACTACAGCTCTAGCAAGTGTCACATCTACGGTTTCAGCTCCTTTGAGCTCGGGACCAGGCACGACTCTGCCATTCATACTGATGCCAACCTCACAGACATCGGAGTTTGATGCAGAGTTTCTTTTCAAAAATGCAAGTCTATTACGACGATTAAAAGCCCAACAGGCTAGAGATGAAGAGATCCTTGGTTTACGAACCAGGCTTTTTCATGATGAAACGCCGGTAAGGACTATGGGTCCTACAATTTTCACCTCCCCTATTTTCTCCACAGTTGTTACTTCGGAAACTTATAATGGGTATGTGCAGGGTTCTTCCGGACCATCTCCAGCAATGACGGTGCGAAACGAAACACAAACGGAAGCAGTCAATGATCCAGAGCTCACCAAACCTTATCATCCGGATTCTATGACTGCTAAATCCAAATTTAGTGCCCGCATCACACATGCCAAGCTCCCTCCAAAGCTCAAAATGCCAACTACGGTGAAGAAGTATGACGGTACCACTGATCCGGGCGATCACATGTTTGACTTAGATGGGGCCGCACGAGTTGAGCAATGGCCAATGCCAGCATGGTGTTTCATGTTTGCACAAACATTAACCGGAGCCGCACGTGTGTGGTTTGACGTGTTGAATGAAGGGGAAATCAATGATTTCGAAGAGTTCCGAAGGTTATTCCTCCAGAACTTCAGTCAACAAAGGCACTACTCCAAGGAAATAACCGAAGTACACAACATCCAAAGAAAGGATGGCGAGTCATTAGACAGCTTCATCGACCGTTTCAATCGAGAAAGTATGCAGATCAGTGGAGTCGTAGACCAATTAAGGATATCCGGCTTCTGTCATGGTGTCCGGAATAATCAGTTGGTAGAAAAACTGCACGAAAACCTCCCTAAAACAATGGAAGTACTCATGGAGCGAGCCCGAGCCTTTGCTCGAGGAAAAAATGCGTGTAATCCGGCACCCGAAGCAGATCAAAAGATGTCCTCTTGGAAGAAAAATGGTGGCTCTGTATTCGATAAAGCTTCGTCCGGAAATAGGGGGCGATCGCACCCTTACAGCAGAAGTGATCAATCCCAACGCAGAAGAAGTTTCAGATCTCGGTTCTATAATTTATCAGACCTTTCCAAAACTCCTAGTGAGATCCTTAGCGCCAAAGGAGCAAATTTTCCGGCACCGCCAAAGCTCCGGAATCCGGGGGACAAGAACTCTAAAAAGTAATGTGACTACTATCATGCACGGGGCCACAACACGGACGATTGTTGGTCTCTGAAGCAGGAAATTGAAAAAGCAGTCCGGTCCGGCAAGCTGTCGTATTTGGTAAAGGAGGTAAAAGAGGGAAAATCTTCTGGTAAATTGGTGGACAATCCGAACAATCAATCAGCAATCTGCATGATAAGAAAAGTGAACAACCAAGGCATCAAACGGACCAATCATCATATGGCCGCTTGGATACATCAGTCGATCGCTTTCCCTCCAATAACTCCGGATGAAATCAAAGGCGGACCGATCATTGTGACTGCTGTAATTACAGGACACATGGTTCGGAGGATCTATGTTGATAGCGGAAGTGCTTCAGAAATCATTTACCAGCAATGTTTCCAACAACTGGCTCCACAAACCAAGGCGAAGCTGATACAAGTATCCATGCCATTGGTGAGTTTCTCCGGAGAAGTGGTCCAGCCGATCGGGCAAATCACGCTGCCAACTACGTTGGGTACTGGAAATCTGATCAGGACTGTCAATTTGACATACCTGGTGGTTGGAGCTAGGTCCGTCCATAACGTCATATTAGGGAGACCTGGGATGTGCGCTTTCGGCATTATCAGCTCCACCATTCATGGGTCATTGAAGTTTCCCACCGAAGCTGGAGTGGTAACTTTGCACTCTGAGTCCACCATGTGCGTAGCAGAAATACGGCAAAGCGAGGGGAGTAATACGCAGCCTCCGCTCTTCTTACGGAGGAATGGGCTATTCACCCACATTTTCCGGAACAAAAAATTGCTATCGGAGCTCAACTCCTCGAAAGAACCAAGAAGCGGCTATGGAAGTTACTATCCAGTTCCCTCGATGTCTTTGCTTGGCAAACTTCCGACATGGTTGGAGTTCCTCGCTCTTTGGCCGAACACAAATTAAAGGTATCACATTCGGTAAAGCCGATCGCTCAGAGGAAAGAAATATGGCTCCAGCTCGTCACAAAGCCATTGCCGAAGATGTACGTAAATTATTAAATGCCAGAATTATCAGAGAAGTACGATACCAAACCTGGGTTTCCAACCTGGTAATGGTCACCAAAAAAGACGGCACCTGGAGGATGTGTGTTGATTTCTCTGACCTTAATAGTGCGTGTCCGAAGGATTGTTACCCTCTTCCGGAGATTGATCTAAAAATTGATTCCTTAGCAAGCTTTCGCCTTAAATGCTTCTTGGACACATATAAGGGCTACCATCAGATACAAATGGCTCTGGGAGACGAAGACAAAACGACATTTGTGACCAACGAGGGGCTCTTCTGTTACACTAAGATGCCGTTTGGACTTAAGAATGCTGGAGCTACTTACCAGAGGCTATGGATAAAGCGTTCAAGGGTCAAATCGGAAGAAACTTGGAAATTTACGTCGATGATCTGGTTATCAAAAGTGAAGCCGAGGATTACATGATTGACGACATACTCGAAACCTTTACCAGGCTTCAGAGTATCAACCTCAAGCTGAACCCTAAAAAATGTTCTTTCGGCCTAGAGGAAGGCAAATTTCTGGGAGCATGGATAACTCAATCAGGGATCCAAGCACATCCGGATAAAATTCAGGCCATAATCTCCATGCAACCTCCGAAGACGGTGAAAGAAATCCAATCTCTGAATGGTACGCTTGTGGCTCTTCACCGTTTTATTTCCAAAGCAGCCGACGCACCATTCCTTTCATGAACGTGCTAAAAAAGCGGACCGGTAAGGGTCAGATAGAACGGACGGCTGAAGCTGATTTGGCATTCCAGGAGTTAAAAGTTTGTCTTGGGTCCTTACCCACATTAACCGCACCAGTCACAGGAGAAACTGTCACCGTATATCTCTCCGCTTCCCATTTTGCCATCAGCGCACTACTTGTGGTGCACCGAAACCAAGCACAAATACCGGTTTACTATGTGAGCCGCGTCCTGAAAGATTATGAAACTCGATACCTGATGATAGAAAAACTGGCACTCGCCTTGGTACATGCATCCAGACGTCTCCGAAGATATTTTCAGGCTTTTAACATAGAGGTGCAGACTAATCTTCAAATCCAGCAGATTCTGAGAAAGCCGGAGGTTTCTGGTCGGCTCACCAAATGGGCAATTGAGCTTAGTGCTTTTGACATTACCTGTCGGACCCGAGGGCCGGTAAAAGGTCAAGCGGTGGAAGATTTTCTTACGGAAGTCCCTACCGGAGAAAGTACCAAAGAGAAGCCCAATCTTCCAAGAGTTTGGAATCTATACACAGATGGAGCCTCTAGCAAAGAAGGGTCCGGAGCTGGCTTAATCCTAATAGACCTGGAGGGAATAGAATACACCTACGCTCTGCGTTTTGAGTTCAAAACTTCAAACAATGAAGCAGAGTACGAAGCTCTTTTAGCCGGACTCCAAACAGCGGCTAAAGCAGGAGCAAGTTCCGTCTTGGCTCACGTTGATTCATTACTAGTTGCCAATCAAGTCAACGGAGAATACGAGGCACGAGAAGAAAACATGATTCGGTATTTAAACCAAGTCAACAGTTTAAGGTCTACGTTCGATTCATGCAAGATAGTTCATATCCCAAGAAGCAAGAACAAGAAAGCTGATGCTCTAAGTAAACTGGCATCCGTCACATTCTGTCATCTGTCCAAAGAGGTGCTGGTCGAGACTCTACAAACCCCGGCAGTTGACCAAACAGAGGCCGTAATGTCAATCTCCATTCAAGAAAAATCGTGGATGACCCCGATCCTAGACTATTTGAAGGATGGCACACTCCCGGAGGATAAGGCTCAGGCACGAAAGATGAAAGTGAAAGCACTCCAGTATCAAATTCACGATGGAAAACTTTATTGAAAGACATTTTTGGGTCCGCTCCTGAGGTGTCTAACTCCGAAGGAAGCCAACTATGTCATAAGGGAAATCCATTGGGGGATCTGTGGCATTCACTCCGGGCTGAGGATGGTCATAGCTAAAGCAATGAATGCTGGGTATTTTTGGCCAGGCATGCATTAGAGTGCTGTTAATGAATTGCAAGCATGTGAAGATTGCCAGCGACATGCCCCCATCAGCCATCGAGCTAAAAACGACCTCGTCCCTGTAACTTCGGGCTGGCCATTTCAGAAGTGGGGAATTGACATCGTTGGTCCTTTCCCCGTCTCCATGGGAGGAGTGAGGTTCTTGCTGGTAGCGATTGATTACTTTACAAAATGGATTGAAGCAAAACCTCTCCGAACCATCACTGGAGACTAGATACTGAGGTTCGTATGGGAGAATATAGTGTGCAGATACGGAATGCCGTTATGTATCGTAAGTGACAATGGGAAGCAGTTCGCAGAAAAGCCGTTTAAAACATGGTGCGAAAGGATGCACATTGAGCAGAACTTCGCTTCGGTCGCCCATCCCCAGGCTAACGGACAGGTAGAAAGAGCAAACCGCAGCATTGTGGAAGGCATCAAAAAGCGGCTGGGGAAGGAAGGAGTTTCTTGGGCAGACGAACTTCCACGTGTCCTGTGGGCACACAGGACGATGCCAAAATCAAGCACAAAAGAAACCCCCTTCAGTCTCACATACGGTTCGGAGGCGGTCATTCCTGCCGAAGTTGGTGTTCCTACCCCTCGCATGTGCCAAAGCCAAGATGAGAATGAACAACAACTCCGTTTGAACCTCGACCTTGTGACAACCCTCACTAAACCAGGTATCCGTACGACTTAATTAATAATTAATTACTGCTTAATTACTGTGCTTACCTGAAATTGTGGATAAACTGCTACTTGACTTCTGATACGTGTACATATCTGCATCATACTTTAATTACCGTCACTACATTATTTACATGCTGAACCTCAGTGACAAACATGATGCACAAAAGCACAGTAGCACTACAAACGGATAACCTATTGAACATGCTGATAAAGCCAGCATCAGGCAGATATTGCCTCTAAGGCCTGTATGAGCCAGAAATAGTTACTACACTAATAGTGAGTGTGAAGATACAAGGGTTGTAGAACTGCGTCTCTAGGAATAAGTTACAATGACTGGATGTGCCTAAAACGTACACTAAGCACAAAACTCAGCACTTTAATAAACAATTCAGCTTTTAGCTAACTAATAAAGTGCCAAAGCATGAGAAAAATATTACTAGACACTTTCCAAAGTGTCGGGAATAAGTTGTATCACTAAAAATGGTATTAACGACACTTTAAAGCTTTGTTAAGCGCTTTAACGGATTACTATCCAACCGAACAACCGGACTATACCCGGAACATGAAAATATTGCCATTAACACTATTTGTCTTTTTCTGAGCCAGTTAGGGTCCCTGAATACCCTAACACCCGCCATAAAGCACAACACACTACTAACCGGGTTAATCCCTAACTTAACTAGATTAACCTAACTAATAACTAACTAATTAGTTAGATTTGAACCAAGACCCCCCCTCCTAACTAAACCGTCCCCAAGAGGGGGACATACTTTGTCCTCCAAAACATTATTTTAATCCTTTTGTTTGATATCTAGATAGCATATAATCCAAAGGTTAATGAACTTAGTTTTTGTCTATAAGAACAAGGGGTTGCACATTATGATCATTCATCACTTAACATCACAAAACACTCTCCTCTCTCTTTGCTCTCTCTCTCGGCCGAACACCCACACTTACATCCATCCATCTTTCGATTTCCTTCATCACATTTCAAGACCATTCAAGTGTTAAGGATCACAGATAACGAGGCTTGGTGCATTCGGAACTCAAAGGACCTCCTCTCGTTGCTTTTAACCACTCTTTTTGCGTCTAGATTCTTCCATAGCCTCGAGCTAGTGGTAAGTTGCTTAAATCACACTCTTGAACTATTTTGAAGTGGTTAAAACGATATGTAACGGTTAAAACTCGTAATCTTACAAGATGACACACAAAAGTTTACTAAAAATGCTTGTAATGATGGTTAAAAGCTTATATGTTGTGTAAATCTTGTAATATTTGATTTGTGTGGTTATTTGGACCCGATCTATGTTGTGGTAGCTCGGATCATCATTTAACCCGGGATGGTCATGATCATGGATTATGACATAAGGCTTGTCTAAGAGTAACAAAGGTTAAAGGATGAAACTCTACCACACACGAATCATGAACTTGTGTAAAAGTGATTTTACATGGGAAATAGTGTTTAAAACTAGTAGATCTACGGATCTACAAGCGGTGTTTTTAAGGAACCAAGTATCAAAGAAATCATGTTTTCTAAAGACGGATCTTACACTAACAAGAATGATTTTTTTTAGAACACACAAGTGTGTAAACACTTATGTAGCACAAAGTTTCGACAAAGTAACTATTTTTGTAAAAGTTGACGAGAAGTTGTAAAGACGGAATTTTTCTAAAAACGAGGTTTTTACAAAATCAGATTGCTTTATATAAAGATCCACTAAATATAATGGGATTTACTTCATATTTTTGAGTAAATCACAAGTTTATGTAATTTAGGCGACTTACATATTTATATACTAGTTTGTTGCTTTGAGCGTTATTTTGATTGAATAAGAAAATTGTTGGATTGATTTGTAAAAGAAAATGATATGCTTGAAAGCGTGGCCACCTCCAGTTACAGAGGAAACTCTGGCGAAATTTTTCTAAAAACCTAACACTTAGAATTATTTGCATTATAAGTGTCAGAAATACTTTTCGATATGTTTTCAAAATATAGGTTTCGCCACGACTTTATTTACAAAATATCGGAGGTGGGATTTTCACAAAATTAAACGTGATAAATATATATTTAGTAAATATAATTTTCACAACGTCATTTGTCAATTATTTTGTGAAGTGTATAAATATTATTTTTAGGGTGAAATAATATTATCGAATGTTAACGAATCCAAAATAATACGAACACTTTCACGATAAATATATAAGTTACACCGGTAATTACTATTACCACTCGATCGTTAAAACGTAACTTACGCATTTTAAAGAAATATTTATGAATGCGTATTTTTGTCAAGGTATTATTTTGGGAAAATTATGTGAAATAAAAATATAATATTTTCGAGAAAAATATTTATATTTTGAAATTAGAAATAAAATATATATTTTAAGTGGGACTTAAAAATATATTTCGAACACACACGTATTAAATCCCCCATCCTTGGGAAGGAAAATAATTACCAAGTACGCGCAGAATGTAAACACGAAATAGTTGTCTAACTATTTCCCAAAACTTAAACCATAAAGCTAAGGCACAGCCGTCCGTCTAATAGAGTTAGTACATGTAGGTCGTCGCACAGCTGCTTGATTTGGAGGTATACTTGGTAGAGACGCACCACTGTGAGTTCATGTCCCCCTTTTCTCTTAACTGTTTTCAGTTTTATAAACTGCGGGGATGAAATACATGTTACTTTGATTACAAGTACTTTATACATGGTATGGTTAGCGTAAGGAGGTTTACTACTTAGATCATGTGAGTGGGTAGGAGCAACATAAGGTCATTAATCCTCATGGTAGGACCGAGGGACAGGAGCGGTAGATCTATTTGGGTGTAGCGAGCCCAGCCCCAGGCCAAACTAGAAACGGACCTCGGGGTGACTTTGTGCCCGACGCATAAATCTGCTAGGTTTGAGTCTCCCTACTTGCACTTCACACATATCAATGGCCTTGCAAACCATTGGTGATCTCAATTCCCTTATTTGCTACATACCAGGATTTTATACATACAAAGGTTTATTTACTCACTTACACATGAACTCGCTCAACATTATTGTTGATTTTTCAACTTACATGTATTTCAGGGAATTAAAGGATCTGGCGCGGTATGATACGTTTTCCCGCTGCACTAGTTACGAGGTCATCCGGGTTTAAGGGATGTGACTCTTTCCTGGACAAGTCACAGTCCTTAAACTGTGTTTATGTTATGTTGATGTTGTGTTTGTTGAACAATGTTTATGTCGTTAGGATGTGTTTCCGTTGAGACGATGTTGTTGTATTTGTTTTTAAAACTTAATTTAAATGGATGATCTTGCATGGTTTTATTTCATATAGCTTTGTTATGGTTAAGCTATGGTATTAAGAAGTCACACCAAATTAACCACGCTTCCGCAAAGCAAGGGTGTGACAGCTTGGTATCAGAGCTCTGATCATAGCGAACTAGGATTCCTTCTCGAGTCTAGACTATGATCACTAGGGCTCTCACGAAAACATTTTTACTGCATACCACTTAAGTCCAGATCCAAAACGTTTTTTTTACAAACAAATGTTGAGCACATTTTATTTATTATTTTTAGGCTCAGTCTTGGAGGCTGAGGCTCGGTCTTGGAGGCCGAGGCTCGATCTAAGAGATCGAGGTAGATGGCTAGTGAGACTAGGAAGAGCAGGCTCAGTCTTGGAGGCTGAGGCTCGGTCTTGGAGGCCGAGGCTCGATCTAAGAGATCGAGGTAGATGATAGAGCAGTCTTAGAGGCTGGGAGAATTTGGCTAGTGGGACTAGGAGAATTATTTGATTGCTTACTTGGTGACTAATGTGTTTACCTGATTGTATGACTGATTATTTGTGCATATTTGTGTTTATGTTACAGACACATGGACTCGACCGGCACTGGTGACTCAGACACCACAGGCCCTAGACCTATAGTATCAGACGACTTAGAGTCTTCGGAGCACGAGGTCCACACATCCGACGTTACTAGCACTGACGAGGACGACTTTCAGCCCTTTGCTTTACCTGATGGTGCTGATGAGCTCGCTGATGGCCCTTTGGCCGGGGACCTACCGTTAGTGGAGATCCCTGCTCTCATACCCTTAGCTGTTTATCCTGCTTACGATTTGCTTCTCGACGCCGACGATGATGGCGACGTCGATCTGTATGATGATGAGCCCATAGAGGATGAGGCTCAGGGTGAGGCCTTTCTTGCTGCTGGTGATCTCTTGATGATCGCAGATGCTCCCGCTAAGGAGTCACCTGCTCACTCTCCGGTCCCAGACTCTTTCGAGTCTGTGGCCTCCGCACCTTCACACACTCGGAGCGCACAACACTTTTCACATGGTTCAGATCCTGACCAGGCATCCTCTGTTGCCCCTATTCCTAGCTTTGCTTTCGACCACGATGATGTGGAGGATTCCGATCCTATCTTTCCCCCAGGATTCGACCCAGATCAGGATATAGAGTTTATACCTATGGATCAGCCTATGGAGGATCCAGTCGACCCAGTAGACCCAGTTGATCCCATCGACCCTGAGTTTGATTTTGAGATGGCCTTTGATGATCCCGAGCCTGCCATGGCCCCTGAGCAGGTAGCCGCTCTAGACCCTGCGTTTGAGCATGACCCGGTTCATGCTGACGCACCCCTTATTGAGCCTGTCATTGCTGACCCACCTATTGATGATCACCCTGTGGATGCTCCGTTGTTGGAGGGCAATCATGTCATTGCTGTTGATCATGTTGATCCCCCACTTATTGCTGATGCACCTGTTGACCCTCTTGTTGCTCCCCCACCTGATCCCGTTCCACTAGAGCCCGAGCATGCACTATTCGCGACCCACATGGATCCACGAGATGAGCATGCCCAGCACGGGTGGATTCCTGCTGATGACGAGGTCCCACCTATTCCCCCTCAGCTCACTGATACCCGTCACGTCGATACCTCCTTTTCATTTCCTCAGTTTACACCTCCAGCTAGACCTGGAGAGGGTTCTTCGGCTCACCCTTTTGGGCATGTACCGGTATCTATCCCTGCTATACCACCGTCTATTTTACCCCCTGTTTCTCCATTTCATGTAGCACCTTTTGATCCCACCAGTGAGCCATTCCTTTGGTCGTCACCACCTGTCATGCCACCGACCGACCCTTACCATCCTTTCCATATGGGATATTCCATTGAGGATGTTTTGATGTCTTTTGTCGCCCAGCACGAGGCACACACACGGCGCATTCAGGAGCTTGAGAGAGCTCAGCCGCCGCCGTGTCAGTGCCAGGGTCAGACCCACTCTCCTTTGCAGCCCTCTCGACCACTGCCACCAGACTATGTTGCACGCCTCTTTGCATTAGAGCAGCAGGTTGCCTGTTTCTTGCGTACCCAGAGAGCCATGGAGGAGGACTAGCTCCAGTTGCGTCGTTTGTTTTACACTCACTTTCCCCCTCCTCCACCGCCATCCGTGTAGAGCTCTTCAGTACCGTTTGGGTAGACGCTGGTGAGAAGACGGCGATTGCTTTTGACTGCACATCATTTCTGGAGACTACATTTGATTCTGACTTTTGTTGACATATATTTGTTGTATTGGCGCTGATTTGATCTAGTTTTTGGACTGGGGTGATGTAGCCCTTAGTCGATTGATGTTGTATGACACTATGATGTACTTGTACACTTACTATGTGGTCTCGATATATGGCAATCACAGTATTCTCATCATATTTGATGCTTGATTGATTATTTATATTTTTTATGACATGGGATGTTGTGTGAATGATATTTGTGACATGAGATGTTATGTGAATGATATATTGATAACATGAGATGTTATGTACTATTACTATCATTATATACGTACGCTTTACTATGCCCTGACGGACGTAAACCCATCTTTTAGAAGATGCCGCCGAGACGTCAACAACCACAAATGCCTACCAATTAGGCAGAACTCCAGCAAATCATCGCTGCTGCCATCGCACAATACGCCGCCTCTCAAGGAGGGATTAGTGGAAGCAACTCTGGCAATACTGGCAACAACAACAACCCACCTCATGGTAATACTAAGTCATTAAGACATACCATGACCTAATTGGATATCTATAGCAAAGATGCTAATGTCGTTCACATGTTATACTGTACGAGCAGGGTGCACCTACAAGCAGTTTCTAGACTGCAAGCCGGTTAACTTTGATGGCACAGGAGGTGCTGTCGCTTTTGTTCGTTGGGCTGAGAAAACTGAATCTGTTCTTCGCATGAGCAAATGCGCACTAGACCAGCAAGTCACCTATATCTCTGGGCTATTCTTGGATGGAGCCCTATCTTGGTGGAATTTGCAAGTACAGACACTTGGTGAAGCTGCTGCCTACACGCTAACCTGGACCGAACTGAAGGAACTTATGCGCAAAAAGTACTGTTCCCGTGCGGAAATCCAACGATTAGAAACTGAATTCTGGCGTTTAAAGATGGAAGGTCCAAAGATCGCAGAATACGTTCAGAGGTTCCACGACCTGTCACATGTGGTACCCTACATGGTCACTCCAGAGTTCAAAAGGATTGAACGTTTTATTTGGGGATTAGCTCCTCAAATCATAAGCATGGTGACCTCCTCCAAGCCTGCGACTATTACTGAGGCGATTGATTTGAGCGTGGCTCTCACTGAGGAAGCTATTCGCCTGAACAAGTTCGATGATGTTGAGCCTAAGAAGAAAGAGACTCACGTCGAGTCATCAGGAGGTAACAAGCGGAAGTTCTAGAACTTCAAGCAAGGCACCAGCGGGGTGGTTAAGAAAGGAGAGACAAGCATGCCAGCTCAGGTTACAGCGGGTAGTGGAAAGAAGGGAAAGGATACATGGGCACCCAGCCCAAGTGTAATACCTGCCAACGCCACCATTCTGGCCATTGTTCTGTGAAAGTATGCGAAGCTTGTGGAAAACCTGGCCACTTAAAGGATGCTTGTTGGGCCACTGTTGGCCAGGGAGGTCAGAGAGGATTCAGAAACAGAAATAATAACCGGGGTGGGAATGGAAATCGCCCACAAGGAAACAATGGAGGTAATGGGAATAGAGTCAACAATGCTAATCAAGCGGGCGCTGTGAATTGTAATCAAAGGAATAATCAAGCTGGTGGAAACGGGCAGAGATCCGGATGCTTCAACTGTGGTGATCTTGGGCACTACAAGAGGAACTGCCCAGGGTTGAACCAAGCCCGTGGAAGAGTGTTTAATATTGAAGCGAGGGAGGCGCGCCAGGATCCCAATGTCGTTACTGGTACGTTCCCTTTAAACCAACGCTATGCATCCGTTTTGTTTGATACTGGCGCCGATTATAGCTTCGTATCATTAGAGTTTAAGAATATGCTCGGTCTAGCCGCTAGTAAGTTAGATATTCCGTACTCGATCAAATTGGCTAATGGAAAGTTGGTAGAAGCCAACGAAGTTATCAGAGACTGTGTGATCGAATTGGGAGAGCGTGAGTTTGCTCTGGATCTACTACCAGTCTAGTTGGGAAGCTTCGACGTGGTAGTAGGAATGGATTGGTTATCAGGCAACAAGGCTGAGATAGTTTGTCATGAAAAGGTCGTTCGTATCCCAACCGAAGACGGCGAAACAATTGTGGTTCACGGAGAGAAGCGTGATACGCCGTTAAGGATTATCAGCTGCCTCAAAGCGCGAAAGTGTTTACAGAAGGGATGTGCTGCCTTTCTGGCACACATTATAAACAAGAAAGTTGCAGAACCAAGGATCGAAGACATCCCTGTCGTGAGGGAATATCCAGAAGTCTTCCCAGAGGACTTGCCTGGACTGCCGCCTCAGAGGCAAGTAGAGTTTCACATCGATTTAGTTCCAGGCGCCGCGCCTGTGGCTAAGGCACCCTATAGACTTGCTCCGTCTGAGATGCAAGAGCTGTCGACACAACTTCAAGAGTTATTAGACAAGGGATTTATCCGACCAAGCTTCTCGCCTTGGGGAGCTCCAGTTTTGTTTGTCAAGAAGAAGGACGGTAGTTTCCGTATGTGCATTGACTACAGAGAGTTGAACAAGCTGACGATCAAGAATAGATACCCTCTGCCAAGGATTGATGATCTGTTTGACCAACTGCAAGGCTCAAGTATTCAAAGATTGATCTTCGATCTGGATACCATCAGCTAAGGATACACGAGGAGAGTATCCCAAAGACAGCCTTCAGAACTCGTTATGGACACTACGAGTTCCTAGTTATGCCGTTTGGGTTAACAAACGCACCTTCAGTGTTGATGGATTTGATGAATAGGGTTTGCAAGCCCTACTTGGATAAGTTCGTGATTGTGTTTATCGATGACATCTTGATTTATTCAAAGACGAAGGCTGAGCACGAACAACACCTAAGAGCTATTTTGGAGCTACTGAAGAAAGAACAGTTGTACGCCAAGTTCTCTAAGTGCGAGTTTTGGCTACGAGAAGTACAATTCCTTGGGCACGTGGTAAATGGAGATGGAATCCACGTGGATCTCGCCAAGATCGAAGCGATCAAGAATTGGGAAACGCCAAAGACGCCAACCGAGATTCGACAATTCTTAGGTTTGGCTGGTTACTATCGAAGGTTTATTGAGGATTTTTCAAAAATCGCTCAACCATTGACGCTCCTCACTCAGAAGGATAAGAAGTTTGATTGGGGAATCAAACAGGAAGAAGCCTTCCAGATATTGAAAGATAAGCTTTGTAATGCGCCGATCTTATCGCTACCGGAAGGTACAGATGATTTTGTGGTATATTGCGACGCTTCGCGTCAAGGATTGGGTTGTGTGTTGATGCAACGCCAAAAGGTTATAGCTTACGCATCGCGTCAGCTGAAAGTGCATGAAAAGAACTATTCCACTCACGATTTGGAGCTTGGCGCAGTGGTTTTTGCACTAAAGATCTGGAGACACTACCTTTATGGTACAAAGTGTACAATCTTTACAGATCACAAGAGCCTACAACACATATTCAACCAGAAGGAGCTGAATATGAGGCAAAGACGATGGGTTGAGTTGCTGAATGATTACGACTGCGAGATTAAGTATCACCCAGGGAAGGCGAATGTGGTCGCCGACGCCCTAAGTCGAAAAGAAAGGATCAAGCCCATAAGGGTTAGGGCTTTAGAGATGATTATTCAGACCGATCTTTCCTTGCGCGTTCGTGCCACACAAAAAGAAGCTCTCAAGGAAGGAAACCTTGAAGAAGAATATCTCCGTGGGATGGAGAAGTTATTGGTACGAAACGAGGAAGGAACGTTATGTTTTGAGAAAAGGATTTGGGTTCCTTTGTTTGGAGGTTTAAGGAAGGTTATTTTCGACGAAGCTCACAAATCGCGGTACTCTATCCACCCTGGAGCGGATAAGATGTACCAGGACCTAAAGGATTATTATTGGTGGCCTAGGATGAAAGGCGATGTTGCTGTTTATGTGAGCAAATGTTTAACATGCGCTAAGGTTAAAGCGGAATACCAGAAGCCTTCAGGACTTCTGCAACAACCTGAAATTCCCAAGTGGAAGTGGGAACAAATCTCAATGGATTTTGTTACAAAGTTGCCAAGAACGCCAAGAGGCCATGACACTATTTGGGTAATAGTGGATCGATTAACAAAGTCAGCGCACTTCTTACCTATCAGGGAGAAGGATAATACGAGTAAGTTGGCCGAAATTTACATGAGAGAGATTGTTACACGCCATGGAGTACCTCTCTCAATCATTTCTGACAGAGACGGAAGGTTCGTATCAAGGATTTGGCAATCCTTCCAAGAAGCTTTTGGCTCGCAATTGAATATGAGCACCGCATTTCACCCGCAGACCGACGGTCAAAGCGAGCGGACGATACAGACTTTGGAAGACATGCTAAGAGCGTGTGTTATGGATTTGGGCGGTCGCTGGGATAAGCATTTGCCTTTGGTCGAATTTTCATACAACAACAGCTACCACACCAGTATTGGTGCCGCGCCATTCGAAGCTTTATATGGACGCAAGTGCAGATCACCGCTTTGTTGGTCTAACGCAGGTGATAGACAGTTGGTTGGTCCTGATGTGGTCCAGGAAACCACAGATAAGATTGCACAGATCCGAGATCGCATCAGTGCGGCTCGTGACCGGCAGAAAGCCTACGCGGATCGAAAAAGGAAACCTCTAGAGTTTGAGGTAGGTGATATGGTTTTGTTGAAGGTATCACCCTGGAAGGGTGTGGCACGCTTCGGGAAGCGTGGAAAGTTAAACCCGCGGTATATTGGTCCATTCAGAATTTTGGAAAGAATTGGGCTCGTAGCATACAAGCTGGACTTACCTGCTGAACTAAATGGTGTTCACGATACATTTCATGTATCCAATTTGAGGAAGAGTCCGACGCAAGATACCGTTGTCATTCCTACCGACGAAATTCATGTTGACGACACGCTCCACTTCGTTGAGGAACCTGTTGAGGTTACGGATTGGAAAGTGAACAAGACCCGCCGGAGCAGTGTCAAGCTCGTCAAAGTTCGTTAGAATGCCAGACATGGTCCTGAATACACCTGGGAGCGTGAGGACCGGATGAAAGAGAAATACCCCCACTTATTTCCCAAGAACCCTGTCAAGCTCGTCAAAGTTCGTTTGTAGAACTGCGTCTCTAGGAATAAGTTACAATGACTGGATGTGCCTAAAACGTACACTAAGCACAAAACTCAGCACTTTAATAAACAATTCAGCTTTTAGCTAACTAATAAAGTGCCAAAGCATGAGAAAAATATTACTAGACACTTTCCAAAGTGTCGGGTATAAGTTGTGTCACTAAAAATGGTATTAACGACACTTTAAAGCGTTGTTAAGCGCTTTAACGGATTACTATCCAACCGAACAACCGGACTATACCCGGAACATGAAAATATTGCCATTAACACTATTTGTCTTTTTCTGAGCCAGTTAGGGTCCCTGAATACCCTAACACCCGCCATAAAGCACAACACACTACTAACCGGGTTAATCCCTAACTTAACTAGATTAACCTAACTAATAACTAACTAATTAGTTAGATTTGAACCAAGACCCCCCCCCCCCTCCTAACTAAACCGTCCCCAAGAGGGGGATATACTTTGTCCTCCAAAACATTATTTTAATCCTTTTGTTTGATATCTAGATAGCATATAATCCAAAGGTTAATGAACTTAGTTTTTGTCTATAAGAACAAGGGGTTGCACATTATGATCATTCATCACTTAACATCACAAAACACTCTCCTCTCTCTTTGCTCTCTCTCTCGGCCGAACACCCACACTTACATCCATCCATCTTTCGATTTCCTTCATCACATTTCAAGACCATTCAAGTGTTAAGGATCACATATAAGGAGGCTTGGTGCATTCGGAACTCAAAGGACCTCCTCTCGTTGCTTTTAACCACTCTTTTTGCGTCTAGATTCTTCCCTAGCCTCGAGCTAGTGGTAAGTTGCTTAAATCACACTCTTGAACTATTTTGAAGTGGTTAAAACGATATGTAACGGTTAAAACTCGTAATCTTACAAGATGACACACAAAAGTTTACTAAAAATGCTTGTAATGATGGTTAAAAGCTTATATGTTGTGTAAATCTTGTAGTATTTGATTTGTGTGGTTATTTGGACCCGATCTATGTTGTGGTAGCTTGGATCATCATTTAACCCGGGATGGTCATGATCATGGATTATGACATAAGGCTTGTCTAAGAGTAACAAAGGTTAAAGGATGAAACTCTACCACACACGAATCATGAACTTGTGTAAAAGTGATTTTACATGGGAAATAGTGTTTAAAACTAGTAGATCTACGGATCTACAAGCAGTATTTTCAAGGAACCAAGTATCAAAGAAATCATGTTTTCTAAAGACGGATCTTACACTAACAAGAATGATTTTTTTTAGAACACACAAGTGTGTAAACACTTGTGTAGCACAAAGTTTCGACAAAGTAACTATTTTTGTAAAAGTTGACGAGAAGTTGTAAAGATGGAATTTTTCTAAAAACGAGGTTTTTACGAAATCAGATTGCTTTATATAAAGATCCACTAAATATAATGGGATTTACTTCATATTTTTGAGTAAATCACAAGTTCATGTAATTTAGGCGACTTACATATTTATTTACTAGTTTGTTGCTTTGAGCGTTATTTTGATTGAATAAAAAAATTGTTTGATTGATTTGTAAAAGAAAATGATACGCTTGAAAGCGTGGCCACCTCCAGTTACAGAGGAAACTCTGGCGAAATTTTTCTAAAAACCTAACACTTAGAATTATTTTCATTATAAGTGTTAGAAATACTTTTCGATATGTTTTCAAAATATAGGTTTCGCCACGACTTTATTTACAAAATATCGGAGGTGGGATTTTCACAAAATTAAACGTGATAAATATATATTTAGTAAATATAATTTTCACAACGTCATTTGTCAATTATTTTGTGAAGTGTATAAATATTATTTTTAGGGTGAAAATAATATTATCGAATGTTAACGAACCCAAAATAATACGAACGCTTTCACGATAAATATATAAGTTACACCGGTAATTACTATTACCACTCGATCGTTAAAACGTAACTTACGCATTTTAAAGAAATATTTATGAACGCGTATTTTTGTCAAGGTATTATTTTGGGAAAATTATGTGAAATAAAAATATAATATTTTCGAGAAAAATATTTATATTTTGAAATTAGAAATAAAATATATATTTTAAGTGGGACTTAATAATATATTTCGAACACACACGTATTAAATCCCCCATCCTTGGGAAGGAAAATAATTACCAAGTATGCGCAGAATGTAAACACGAAATAGTTGTCTAACTATTTCCCAAAACTTAAACCATAAAGCTAAGGCACGGCCGTCCGTCTAATAGAGTTAGTACATGTAGGTCGTCGCACAGCTGCTTGATTTGGAGGTAGACTTGGTAGAGACGCACCACTGTGAGTTCATGTCCCCCTTTTCTCTTAACTGTTTTCAGTTTTATAAACTGCGGGGGTGAAATACATGTTACTTTGATTACAAGTACTTTATACATGGTATGGTTAGCGTAAGGAGGTTTACTACTTAGATCATGTGAGTGGGTAGGAGCAACATAAGGTCGTTAATCCTCATGGTAGGACCGAGGGACAGGAGCGGTAGATCTATTTGGGTGTAGCGAGCCCAGCCCCAGGCCAAACTAGAAACGGACCTCGGGGTGACTTTGTGCCCGACGCATAAATCTGCTAGGTTTGAGTCTCCCTACTTGCACTTCACACATATCAATGGCCTTGCAAACCATTGGTGATCTCAATTCCCTTATTTGCTACATACCAGGATTTTATACATACAAAGGTTTATTTACTCACTTACACATGAACTCGCTCAACATTATTGTTGATTTTTCAACTTACATGTATTTCAGGGAATTAAAGGATCTGGCGCGGTATGATACGTTTTCCCGCTGCACTAGTTACGAGGTCATCCGGGTTTAAGGGATGTGACTCTTTCCTGGACAAGTCACAGTCCTTAAACTGTGTTTATGTTATGTTGATGTTGTGTTTGTTGAACAATGTTTATGTCGTTAGGATGTGTTTCCGTCGAGACGATGTTGTTGTATTTGTTTTTAAAACTTAATTTAAATGGATGATCTTGCATGGTTTTATTTCATATAGCTTTGTTATGGTTAAGCTATGGTATTAAGAAGTCACACCAAATTAACCACGCTTCCGCAAAGCCAGGGTGTGACAGACCTGGCTGAAGAAAGAAGAGAACTCGCGGCCATCCGAGAAGCAAAATACAAAAAAGAGTTGGAAAAACATTACAACTCAAAAGTCAAAGAAGTCCAGTTCAAAGAAGGAGACTATGTCATGCGGAGAAACGATGCAAGCTTGGCCGAGGGTACCGGAAAGATGGCCCCAAAGTGGGAAGGGCCCTATCAAATCAAAACCGCCGGGAAAAATGGTGCTTACACACTTACCAAGATGGATGGGACTCCCATTCCTCGGACCTGGAACGGGATGCACCTCAAACGATGTTTTCTTTGAAGAACTTTAGAATCTCTTGAAAATAAATTTGTAATATGGAGGCTACGGCCCGCACCATTTCCTACTTTCCTTGTACTGCGGAGGGTTTTTGCCCGCACTCTATTTATTTTTTTCCATGAATTGCGGAGGGTAGTACCCGCATGTAGTAAATGTTCTTGCTGATATATACCATCCGGATAGTATACTCCGGAATAATTAAATAGAAAGCGTAATTTTTCTATCATTAACAAGTTGCAAAAAAATAAATTATCATCGGCGAATTAGGGATGCTAGCCCTAAAAAGTAAGCACGGACTGGAATCGTTCGTATCTCTACTTTCACTTAAAAAATATCCTAAGTCAACAAGACGGATCCGCACACCAAAAAGAACGTTCTAAAGAAAGAAGAAAAATGTAAACATCAAAGGCATGGACGCATGTAAAATAAAGTGATTACATCAAAAGTAGCCGGATTAATATAGCCAGAAGTAATACAAGTCATTCACAAGATATAGGATAATTGTCAGATGTACAAAACGGTAAGAACGATATCATTACAATAATTCCGAACAAAAATAAGGTGCATATCCCAAATGACCGGATATGTCCACCTAAGAGTTTAAACAACCAAAATTCACACAGGTGCATACCCCAATAAACCATGCATGTCCACCTCATTCTTTCAAAGATTCTCCTCCAGCAAAAAAAAAGAGCATCTTTGATTTTAGAAAGTGGCTCGTGAATAAGCTTCGGAAGATCTTCTACCACCGGGAATGTTAAGGATTCATAGCAAGCCACGGCTGTATTCTAATCGGCTTCCGCATTCCGATTCAGCAGAGGGACTTCCGCATAAGGAGTCTTCTTCTTAAGCGCGTGAACGTATCCTTGATGTAGACCAGAGTTAACCCCAATAGAGCTCATGGCGTTATTAACTACTGCCACAGCCGCGGTCATCTCTGTAACACTCATCTAATTACTACTCAATTTAATAATAGTTAAAGGATTTAATATAAAAGTGCTTTCAATAAATATAGGTTAGCAAAAAAAAAAGTTCTAAAGTGGCCATACACTAGTCAAATACTGACTAGTTTAATATTCATAACATGTTTAGCAAAGTGTTTACATCACAACATTGTCTATCAAAGTTAAGTTAATGCGGAAGCTTCAAAAGTGCGTGTTCGGTTCTTCAAAATTTCTTGATCCCCATCCGAAAAGTCCCCAATGTCACCTAATGGTCAAAACCACTTAAAGTATTAGTTTTGACGTTAAAATAGTGCGTATAAACAAGTCCTAGCATTCAAACATGAAAAACAAAACAAAATTTCAAAATTTGTCCTGCCGCGTGTCGCGGCAGGATCTACTTATTCTGTCGCGTACCGCGACAGCTTCCACGTCTCGCGGCGGATGAAAATGATCCTGTCGCGTGGCACGGGGGAAACAAATTTCTAGCAGATGCAGGTTTGTGACCTGCATTTGCTGCCAGCTCCGGAAATTCAGATTTTCAACTTCAATTGACCATAACTTTTGTAACGAGTTGAGTTACATACCTTCAAAGCACACCCTTTAATCGTGCATCAATACCGGCTTGTCTGCTCGAAGCTCCGGCTTCCTTTCCTTATAACCCCCTTGCAATGGGGATCTCTAATCTCAGCTCGGATTTCGTTTTGGATCAGATTTAAACCTTTAATTTAGGAGTTTTGTGGAAATTTGGGTTTTGAAGAGCCTGGTCGCCCCCTCCCTCTTGTCTGGTTCGATCTTAGCACACACAAGTGTGTTTGAGTTTTTATTTTTTTTTGTTTTATTAATATAAGTTTCAATTTAAACACTTTTGGCCCCTCAACTTTCGTTTTTATTTTGTTTTAGCTCCTTAACTACCCATAAGTCATCATCTAACTAGGTTAGTGTCATTCCCAGTTAGTTTGTTTCACTTATTTATTTTCAACATATTTGTAATATAAGAATTTGTATTTTCGTGGTGTTACAAGTCCACCCCCCCTTAAAAGGATTTCGTCCCCGAAACCAGAGTACGTACCAAATAGTGTAGGGTAGAGACGTCGCATCTCCTCTTCGGACTCCCGTGTAGTGTCCGAACCTTTCCTATGCTCCCATTTGATCTTGACTTCATCGATTTGTTTATTTCGCAAGTGCTTAACCTTTCGATCTAAAATCTCTATTGGCCTTACCGCATAATTCAGGCGATCATCCACCTCGATATCGTCGTAATGGATATAAGTTGTTTCCTCCGCTAGACATTTTCGTAGTTGTGATACATGAAACGTGCCATGTATTCCATTCAACTCTTCCGGTAGCTCGAGGCGATAGGCTACCTTACCGACCCGTTCGATGATTTTAAATGGCCCGATAAACCTCGGGTTTAGTTTCCCCCTTTTTCTGAATCTGATGACACCCTTCCATGGGGAAACCTTTAACATAACCATGTCGCCTATCTGAAATTCAATTGGTCTTCGTATTTTATCGGCATAAGACTTTTGCCTATCTTGGGCTGCTTTCAAATGGGCTCGTACCACTTCAATTTTCTCATTAGTGGCCTGAATTATGTCTTTATGTGCCAATTCACGCGGACCCACTTCACCCCAACACACCGGGGTTCTACACTTTCTACCATATAGCATCTCGTAAGGTGCCATGCCGATACTCGAATGGTAACTATTGTTATATGAAAATTCGGCCAATGGTAGATAAACATCCCAACTTCCACCGAAGTCGATGATACATGCCCGTAACATATCCTCTAGCATCTGTATTGTTCTTTCGCTCTGCCCATCCGCCTGAGGATGGTAGGCGGTGCTGATGAAAAGTTTCGTTCCCATTTGTTCTTGAAAATCTCGCCAAAAGTTTGAAGTAAACCGGGTATCTCTATCCAACACAATGGATACCGGTACTTCGTGACGTGCCACTATCTCATTTGTATATACCTCGGACATCTTTTCTGAAGTATATGTCTTGCGTGTAGGAATAAAATGAGCACTCTTTGTCAATCTATCCACAATCACCCATATGGCGTCGAATCCCCGAATCGTTTTAGGTAGTTTGGTCAATAGGTCCATAGTAATATGTTCCCATTTCCAAACCGGGATCTCCAAGGGTTGTAGTTTTCCATATGGTTTCTGGTGTTCCACCTTGACTTGTAAGCAAGTCAAGCACTTCTCCACGTATTTTACCACATCCCTCTTCATTCCGGGCCACCAATAGTTTTGTTTTAGATCGTTATACATCTTGGTCGCACCCGGATGAATAGAGTATCCGGACTTGTGAGCTTCATCGAGTAGAAGCGTCTTAACTCCACAAGAATTCGGAACCCATACTGTCACACTCCAACCGATGGCGGAATCATCGAGGCATGGCATTGAGCGAAACAGATTGTCCAGAAGTTTCCATAACAATTATTATTACTATTCAATTTATATAATACGTCCCATACCGTACCTTAAATAGCAAACAAATTATTACAGATAACATCAAGTCAAATATTCTGTTCCGACAACTCAGATTTTAAATATAAAAATTGTTCAAATGCTTCTAGAGACTCGATCTGCAAGATCTACAGACAACTATGCTCTAGACGCTTATTCTAAGCTCGCCTTCCTAGCAGATAAGCATCTTAATTGCCTGTCACATACGTTAAAATAAAGTCAATACATGAAATGTAAAGGTGAGCATATAAGTTTGTTAATAGCATATAGAGTTCGAAATAGTTTACGCATAACCAGCACGTACATAGAGGAAAACGAAGCATGTTAATTATCGACATGGATCTATCGATACCAATGACTGCGGGTTGACTGCCCGAGGCAGTTCGCAATACATGATTACCACCGTAATCCATGCAAGTAATTGTCCTTAACAACCCTCGTGTGAACGGGTGCTGAGTCCAAACAATAGTACTATCGTCGTTAAGACAGGTAGACAGCATTCCATGTGTAAACATAACAACAAGCATTCATTTAGTCACGCAATACATGCGGTAACGGTTAGCGTTTAAAGTAATTGAGTAGTGTGTTCGATTGTGTTTTAGAATAAGTAACGTATGTAACACCCAAAAGTGCTAAAGCAAAAAGTGTTCGAGTATACTCACAGTGATTGATGGATTGAAGGGAGCACTTGAGAGTAGGGTTAGCCTGAATAGTTCGATAGCATAACGATAAGCAACGCGTAAAACGTAAACAAGTGTTGGATAGTCGGATAGCCTGGTTGTTGGTGCATCCGTCTGTCAACTTCGTCTTGTATCGAGTCTTGTATAGAACTAGTTAGATCAGGGCACGAAAATCAAGAATGTGGTTTTTAGTGGTGATTCCGCTTGAAATGACATCAGGTCATTTCAAGCGAAACCTAATTAATTCTGATTCCGCTCGAGAGGTCTTGTGCTGATTTCGCTTGAACAATCATTGTGATTCCGCTTGAGACATGTTCAAGAGGAATCTCATCAACTATATATAGGTGTCTTCAAGCGAAATCAGGTAACAGTTTTCCGGTTGAGCAACGAAGTGCTGCCGAAGTGTCGTCGTGCTGTAAAACATCTTTATATCAATAAAATCGACAGTTTTAAATTGAACACAGCTGACATAACACTAATACACTTGTTTCCGCCTCTTGTATTAGTGAATTACTCTTCTGATCTACTGGTTCGGGTCCGAAAATGATCCTACAAGTGGAACAGAAAACTGATCTGCAATCAACTGAAAAGGGAGAGTGCTCTAAGCAAAAACCTTTGAAGAAGAAAGGGGAACATAAACAAAAAGTTAAAAATGAGAAAATTGTTCAAAAAGAAAATAAATGCTCATCAGATCAATCATCCAATCGTAATCAAAAATCACAAAAATTGAAAAACAAAACTCAAAAATAGTTGGTAATGAGTGGTGCAGGTTTGACCATAGTGCTTCAAAGCCAAATCCAACTTTTAGGAGGAGTGATGAGTACCACAGAGCTAAACAATGTTATGATCTGAATGTTTGGTGTGAAAGTGGTGAATGGTACAATAACAGAGTGTGTTACACTTGTGGTGTTCAAGGACACATTGCTGTTAACTGCCAAAGTTGGAGTTATGAGACGAGAAGATGCTTTGAATGCCATATCAAAGGTCACATTGCCAAAGATTGCCCAATTAGATCAAAGGGAAGATCGACGGCTGAATCTCAGAAAATGGCAAAGAAACCAGTCAGTGTCAAGCCCAAAGAACAGAAAGTTCAAGAACCAAAAGTTCAAGAACAGAAAGTTCACCAACAGAAAGTGAAACTTTCACAAGGGCAGAAAGATAGACTGAGAAAGAAGGCAAGAGAGTATCTGGAAAGGATTTTGTCCTCGGGTACATCAGGAAAATCAAATAGAAGTTCTGATAAATCGTCTTGCTTTCCAAAGAATGACAAGTCTTGCAAAACGAATTCATCAGATACAAATCCGAGGACAGAAGAGAAAGGGATTTTGAAGAAAGATAAAGTTGTTAATCAAAAGATTAACAAAACAAAGAAAGTGAAGTTTTCACTTCCTGGCGATGAATTTGTTTCCCCAGAAACAAAGGAGCCAGTTGTTGGCAATGATCTTGACTCGTCAAAGTCAAAGGAGCCATGTTCAGGCAATGAATCTGGTTCATCAAAACCAGAAGAGCCATTTGTTGAGGTAAAAGTTGAGAATTCTGGTTTAACAATGGATGATGCAAATTTTCCACCATTTTTGAACAAGAATTCAAAATCACCCAAGGACCATCAGGCTTGGGTGAATCTGTTTAAATGAAAAACCTGACTTGCCGGAGTTCCAAGGTTGGTAAGCGTGGAACATGAATCGGCACATTTCTTGAGAAATTCACTTCGGTGATATTTCGATCGACAAGTGGTTAATCAAGGACATTAAATTGTACTTGATTTTCTACAAATGGTGTTGAGATTTAAAACCGGAAATGATAAATCTATCATTATAAAGAGGAAAGAAACAATGTGATGATCTTACCCCATTTCCTACAAGTGGTAAAATCAACAAAACTAATTTTCCAGAAAAACCATTTTGATTAAAACAAACTTAAGTGTTTTGAAATCATAATGGGAAAATAGTTTGTTGAGAGAGGGAGTTCTGATTGTTTATGCCAAGTGGATGGAGAATTGAGGTGATTTACATCATATTGTCATGTTCTTGTACAGTTGGTTTTCAAATTTCTTTTAAATGTGTTTGAATCTTAGGGGGAGTAAAATTTTAAAAATTTCAGAAAATCCAGAAACATTAGAAAATTTGAAAAAGCCAAAAACATGATAAAATGAAAAATGAGTTTTTGTTGCATAAAAGAGGAAATGATAGTACATCAGTGGGTTATCACAACACACTAAAGAAATGTAAAGTAAAAAATGTGATAAAAAATCTCACTGTGGATGTGCCAGTAGGTTTTTGCACATCTAGTAGATTGTGACGAGATATAAACATAAAATTCAAACTTGCTTATCTCGTGGGGAACATTTCTTGGATATATGGGTAACCCCCGAAATCTTGTTTGAAAGATCCCCCTTTCTGAGATACTAGGTCTTTATACTCAGTGATATCTGGGGTATTATTCCGGGACTTCTGCTGAATGGAAATTCTGACCTAGTTCCCGTATAATACTTTCTGCAAATGCTTGAAATATAGCGTCACCCTCAGCATAAAAATGATGAAACATTGAAAAATGCTAGTCATGTGCTGTTGAAGAAAAGATCCTCTAAAGGGGACACACCAAAAGTCGAACCGTCATCTCTCTGCTGGACGGAAGTTCTGACCTGAGCTCTCACGGTTTCGCATCTAACCCCTTACAGGTATCATCTGTGGTATACTCACATGTAAGACTGAATATTGGGTTCTGGATACGGGAGTATATTCAAGTGGTGGGACACGCGAATAAGTTTAAGTCCTTAAGACATTAATCTCATATCTCGGAACAGTTGAAATTTGTGTGAAAATTTAAGTGGACCATTATACTGACAATCTAGGTGAATTGTTTAGAACTTAAAATGAAATGAAGCTTAACGGTGTTAGTGATTTGTCTCAAAAACTGATATGATCCTCTTACGCAAACTCACAAAAATATTGTCTGTAAATATTTCTTTATTGCATTTTTAAATCCAAAAAAAAAATTTTCAGTGTGTTTTAGCATATATTTTGAACAATTCTAAAAGATTTTTGACAACTGATGTAGAAAAGCTGATTTTCGAAATTCCAAGTGCTAGGCATGATGAACATTTCGTGAGGAGGAGTTTGTGATTAAAATGGATGAAAAATTTATCTTATAAATGGTTTCTAAATTTTAAATCTTTAAACTTTGAGAAACTTATGTGTTTTGTAGAGTTTGTACAGGAAATGATAGGTTCCAATACCTGAAGATGGTGATTTCCAGACAAAGATCCTAGCAAATTGAGAGGGGGAGTCTGAAGACATCGAGAGGGAGTGTAAATGTGGAGAAAGTCAGATCGAGATTCTAAAGATAGAAGAAAGAAGATAGAGATTGACTGAAGATGTTTACAATGAAGAATATTTTGGAGAGAGCGAGCAGACTGATAAAGACTGAAGGTTTGACAACCGAAGACTCGACACTAAAGACTCTGTAAACATCCGAGGGGGAGTTTGTTGGTGCATCAGTCTGTCAACTTCGTCTTGTATTGAGTCTTGTATAGAACTAGTTAGATCAGGGCACAGAAATCAAGAATGTGGTTTTTAGTGGTGATTCCGCTTGAAATGACATCAGGTCATTTCAAGCGAAACCTAATTAATTCTGATTCCGCTCGAGAGGTCTTGTGCTGATTTCGCTTGAACAATCATTGTGATTCCGCATGAGACATGTTCAAGCGGAATCTCATCAACTATATATAGGTGTCTTCAAGCGAAATCAGGTAACAGTTTTCCGGTTGAGCAACGAAGTGCTGCCGAAGTGTCGTCGTGCTGTAAAACATCTTTATATCAATAAAATCGACAGTTTTAAAGTGAATACAGCTGAAATAACACTAATACACTTGTTTCCGCCTCCTGTATTAGTGAATTACTCTTCTGATCGACTCGTTCGGGTCCGAAAACGATCCTACATTGGTCGATCGGACGGTAGGTCCGATAGAACGGCTTGATCGTTCGGTTAACCAGTCCATTCGGACAGTCTGTCCGGTCGCTCAGTTAGGCCGATCGGATGGACTGTTCAAGTGGATTGTTTCTTCCTTTGAGAAGGAAGTGTTTTTGTATGATGGTTTGAACTTTTGAGGTTTTCGTTGTAGTATTTAAAAACATTGAAGTATCCTTACCTTTCAGGTCGATCGGTCGAACGGACCGTTCGATCGGTCGGCTTAACCGATCAGTTAGGTACTTCAACAACACGTTCTTATCAGGGTGTCACCTGGTCGGACGGCTCGACCGATCGGGTGGCACTCCAACGTGTTGAACAAGTTGCAAATTGATTAAGTGTTGAAGCATAGTATCTCATGATCCGAAGAGTAATTCAAATCAGACCGTAGTCCGATCGAACAACATTTCGTTCAATACTAGGCTTCATAAAATTGTTGAAGTGTGGGGCCATGTGCTAGCCGATCGGTTGACCTGGTCGATCGGTTGACCTGGTCGATCGGTTGGCTTGTCCGATCGGCTGGGCTGTCCGTTCGGACAGTCAGCCCGATCAGTCAGCTTCCTGACCGGGTCGGCCTGTTCGTCTAACACTTGGCTGTTTTGATTTGTTTGACGTTATATCGAGGTACTTTGACAACGAGTTGAACCATAGAACCCTCGTTCTTACTTGTTTCTCCTGCTCGGACAGGAATCACCCAAATCTGGCCGGTGAACTATTCGGAACGGAGTTTAACGTTTAACCCAAAGTCAGTGAACCTCGTGGATAGAATCCGGATCTTGAGTCGCGCAACCACCGAAATGATTAGCAAGTCGGCACAAGCTCCGTTCCTATCGGTTTGAAGGCGTTGAGTGTAAAAGAGTTAAAAGAAAGTGGGAAAACACTCTTTCAATTCTTTTCACCGTGTAAATGTTTAGATCTATGGTAGATCTTTGTTTGTTTATGTGGAAATCGGCTAGATCCAAGTGATTCTTGATGGATTGAAGCCAAAACATGAAGTTCTTCAAGAACACCATGATGACATCATCCTTGAACACTTGAATCTTGATGATTTCACGGTTAAAAAGTAAGATTTGAAAGATAGAAAGGTGTAGGAGTGTGTATAGATCAAGAAAGTACAAGATTTAGGATGAAATCTTACCGGAATCGGAAGGAATCTGAGAAAAGAAGGGGAGCACGAGCTGGTCGGTCAGAGCTTTCCAAAAGTGGTAAAGATGACAATGACAGGGGTATTTATAGGCTTCCAAAGGAGGAAAGGGCTGGCCGATCGGCCAGGCATCCCGATCGGACAGCCTGTCTGATCGGACAGCAGTCCGGTCGGCTGGGCTGTTCGATCGGCTGAGAGCCTGATCGTTCAACTGCCTGATTCGAGTGTTCGGTGCGACGATTTTTGAAATTTCGATTTCGATTGCGATTGATGAGAATACGATAGAGTTTCCTATTCAAATTACTTTTAATCCCAACCACTATATCTAACATACAATCACCTATGTCTCGCGCTGTCTTTTCGCCACCAATTATCATAATTCGATTTTGATTGAGTTCGATTGAGTTTTGAGTTTTGATTCGAGTTTCGATTGGTTACCACACACATAACATAAAGTAAACATGCACAAGTAACACATAAGGCACACACACACGTATACTCACACCAGAATTCGCGTAATTCGAGTCTCGAGTTCGATGATGATTAGATTAGCTCGATTATTGATTAATTGACTTTATCGCATTATTACTTCCTATTATTCACAGTCGTAATGCGGTTCGCATCGATAAATAAACTTCGATTAATTCGATTTCAGCATATACTCCACATAATACAACTAACGTAATTGCAACATAAAATAGACTAACTATGGTCAAAGGAGTCAATCTTGACTTTGACTTTGACTTTGACATTCGGTAACACGGGGTGTTACAGCCTCCCCTTGTTTAGGGAATTTCGTCCCGAAATTAGGCTGAAAGCTGTACATCACCGTGAATTACGTTTGAGAATTTTCTCTCTCTAGACTTTCACTTGAACAACTGCGGGTACTTCACCTTCATGTCGCTTTCGAGTTCCCAAGTGAACTCTACGCCTCGTTTGCCTTCCCATCGGACTTTCACAATAGGAATGTGCGAGCGTCTGAGTTGCTTGGTTTGGCAATCCATGATTTCGACAGGCTTCTCCACGAAGTGTAGCGTTTCTTTTATTTGAAGGTCGTCGAGAGGTGCAATCAAATCATGCTCATCCAGGCATTTACGGAGGTTTGACACATGGAAAGTCGGGTGGACGTTACTGAGTTCCTCTGGTAGTTCGAGTCTGTAGGCGACTTTTCCAATCCTTTCCAGAATCTTAAAAGGTCCAACATATCGAGGCGCTAGTTTTCCTTTCTTTCCGAATCTGACCACACCATTCCAAGGTTATACCTTTAGGAGTACGTAGTCGCCAACGTCGAATTCAAGGGGCTTGCGTCTTCTATCGGCGTAACTTTTCTGTCTATCCCGAGCTTTCAACAAGTTGTCTCGGAGTTGGAGGACTTTGTCAGTCGTTTCTTGTAATAGCTCAAGACCGGTTAGTTGCGAGTGACCGATCTCGTGCCATACAATGGGCGATCGACATCTCCTTCCATTTAGGGCCTCGAATGGTGCCATCTGGATGCTGGTAAGATAACTGTTATTGTACGAGAATTCGACTAACGGCAGGTATTTGTTCCAATTACCACCGAAGTCTATGACACACGCACGGAGCATGTCTTCAAGAGTACGGATCGTTCTTTCAGTCTGTCCGTCGGTCTGAGGATGGAATGCGGTACTCAGGTTAAGCGACGTACCGAGAGCTGCTTGAAATGTTTCCCACAATCGCGACGTAAACCGAGCATCACGGTCAGAGATGATGTAACGAGGCATACCATGATTACAAATGATCTCGTCAGTGTAGATTCGGGCTAATCGTTCTACCTTGTAGTCTTCCCGTATTGGCAAAAAGTGGGCTGATTTGGTCAAACGATCAACTATAACTCAAATGCTGTCGTGACCTGATGACGTAGGTGGAAGCTGGGTTATGAAATCCATAGCTATACTCTCCCACTTCCATATAGGGATTGGCGGTTGTTCGAGTAAGTCAGAGGGCCTTTGATGTTCAGCCTTGACCCTTGCACAAGTCAGGCATCTTCCGACATAGAGAGCGATATCCCTTTTCATACCCGACCACCAGTACTTGTAACGAAGATCCTGATACATTTTATCGGCACCGGGATGAATAGAATACTGAGATTTGTGAGCTTCGTCCATTAAAATCTTTCGCAATTCGGTCCGCTTAGGGATCCAAATTCGGTCCAGAAAATAGAAGATCCCATTCGGTTTGCTTACAAGCTGAGCTCCATCGTGATAGATTCTCTCCTTCTTCAAGGTGTGTTCATTAAAGCAAGCATGTTGGGCTTCGCGGATGAGGGTTTCGAGATCGTGTTGGGCTTGGGTATTACGAATACTGAGCAAATAACTCCGTCTGCTAAGCGCGTCGGCAACGACATTTGCCTTGCCTGGGTGATAACGAATCTCGCAGTCGTAATCGTTGAGGAGTTCTACCCATCGGCGTTGACGCATATTGAGTTCTCTCTGATTAAAGATGTGTTGTAAACTCCTGTGATCGGTGAAGATCGTACACTTGGTACCATACAGATAGTGTCGCCATATCTTTAATGCAAAGACAACCGCGCCTAGCTCGAGATCATGGGTTGTGTAGTTCTTCTCGTGGATTTTAAGCTATCGAGAAGCGTAAGCCATAACCTTGTCTCGTTGCATGAGGACACAACCAAGGCCAAGGTTGGAAGCATCACAGTAGACAATGAAATCGTCGTTCCCATCGGGCAATGAGAGAACAGGAGCATTGCAAAGCTTATGCTTGAGGGTTTGGAAAGCAGACTCTTGTTCGGTTCCCCAAACAAAAGACCTGTCTTTATGCGTAAGAGCAGTAAGCGGCACAGCGATCTTAGAGAATCCTTCGATAAATCGTCGATAATAGCCCGCTAATCCGAGAAAAGAACGGACTACAGACGGGTTCTTTGGCGTAATCCAACTCTTAACTGCTTCAATCTTCGCAGGGTCGACATGGATACCTTGACTATTCACGATGTAACCCAGAAACTGAACCTCTTCTAACCAGAATTCACACTTGGAGAACTTCGCATAGAGTTGGTTCCCCTGGAGTAACTCGAGAACCAAACGTAAATGTTGCGCGTGTTCAGTTTTGGATTTGGAATAAATCCAGACGTCGTCGATGAACACGATGACGAAATGGTCAAGATACGGCTTACACACACGATTCATCAGATCCATGAAAACCACGGGTGCTTTGGTTAAACCAAAAGGCATAACAACGAACTCATAGTGGCCGTAGCTAGTGCGAAAAGCGGTTTTGGATATATCTTCTTCCTGAATACGTAACTGATGATAGCCTGAGCGTAGATCGATCTTCGAGAAACACGTAGCACCTTGTAGCTGATCAAACAAATCGTCGATGTGAGGTAAGGGGTAACGGTTCTTGATGGTCAACTTATTCAATTCCCGGTAGTCGATACACATCCTGAACGACCCATCCTTCTTTTTAACGAAAAGGACTGGTGCGCCCCAAGGAGAGGTGCTCGGGCGAATAAGGCCTTTCTCAAGTAACTCCTGGAGTTGGTTCGAGAGTTCCCGCATTTTGGATGGCGCGAGTCGATATGGGGCTTTGGCTACGGGGTAAGCTCCAGGAATGAGGTCGATGCGGAAGTTGATATCACGGTTAGGTGGTAATCCAGGAAGATCATCAGGGAACACCTGAGGAAATTCACGGACCACTGGGACGTCTCTGATTTCTGTCTTCCTTTTCTTTTCCTTCTCCGCTACTACGATGTTGGCCAAGAAAGCTCTGTATTCCTCGCGGAGATACTTTCTAGCTTGGACATATGACATGAGCTTGAGACCTTTCGAAGCAGTTTCACCGTACATACATAATAAATCTCCATTCGCGAGCGAGAATCGAATCATTTTGTCGAAGCACACAACTTCAGCATGGTTTTCGCATAAAAAGTCCATGCCTACTATGATGTCAAAACTTCCGAGCTGCATCGGAATAAGGTCGATTGGAAAGATGTGATTGTTGAGCTCGAGAGTACAATCACGGAGAATAGAGTTAACGGCGACAGTTCTTCCAGTGGCGACTTCAACTTCGAACGACAAGGGGAGATAAGAGCGCTTACGACTAAGGAGCTTCTCGAATTCAAACGACACAAAGCAGTTATCGGCTCCAGTATCAAACAAACACGATGCATAAATACCATTCACAAGGAACGTACCATTAACCACGTTGTTGTCAGCCTGGGCTTGGCGAGCATTAATGTTGAAGGTTCTGGCGCGTGCTGCTTGTTGTTGCTGCTAGGGTTCTTGCTTCACAACCCTGTTCGGGCACATGTTTGCAAAGTGGTTAGGGTCACCACATGCAAAGCAGACTCGAGCATTGATCGCGGGTGCCTGAGCTGCGTGTTGGCCTTGCGGGGCTGGGAGTAGAGCCTGATGAGCAGTGGCTTGAACTGGGGCTTGACGAGGACCATAGCGACAATTGGCAGTAAAATGGCCGTACAAATTGCAATGAGCGCAGAAACGACAGGCAAGACCCACCGGATGATGATATGAGCATTTCGGGCAGAGCAGGTGGGGACCTGTGTAAGCACGCTTTGCTGGCGGCGCTTGAGTAGCTGGTGCTGGTCGATGATGAGACTGCTGCTGAGCTGGTATGGCTTGCAGAGGAGCAACAGTGGTAGTGACAGCACAGTTCTTGTTGCTGGAGCTGTTGTTGTTGTTGTGCTTCTTCTTGCGGCGTGATGACTTGGATGGTTGAGCAGTGGTGGTGTCGGCGGTCGATGCAGTGGTAGCTTGATGCAGAGACTTGGAGGGCTTATCCCAAAAACCAGCTTTTACTCGCTTGTCGTTGATCTCGGCGGCAAGCAAGTAAGTCTCCTTAATTGATGATGTCTTGCCGCATGAACAAAGTCGGCAACACAATCGGGTAGAGCTCGAATGTACTTCTTGATGGCCATGTCTGACATCTTGACTTGATCGGGACAAATGATGCTGAGCTGTTTAAAGTGAGCAGTCAAGGCAGCGTTGTCTCCATCCTTCTGCTTAATGTTCCAAAACTCGTCCTCCAGCTTTTGGCGTTCATGGGGAGGGCAGAATTCGTCCATCATGATGGCTTTCAGCTCCTTCCATGTCAGCTCATAAGCTGCATCATTCCCGCGTTTGTTTCGTTCGGCCGTCCACCAGTCTAGAGCTCGGGACTGGAAGACGCCGGTTGCGTTTAGGGTACGAAGATTTTCTGGACAGCCGCTTTGGCGCAGAGTGACTTCGATGGAATCAAACCATTGAAACATAGTTGTTGGGCCATCTTCTCCAGTGAATTCCTTTGTCCGCATGCCTTGAACTGTTTAAAGCTGAAAAGAGTCTTGGTAGCGTCTTTGGGAGCTTCAGTCCTCGACTCCTCGGAAGATTTGCTGACGTTTTCATAGACATCGCTCACAGCTTTTGCTACTTACTTGGAGATGATAGCAGCAAGACGTCTATCTCTCTTCTCTTGGCGGGTAAGTGGGGTTTGGTGTCCAGATGACGACATGGTCTGCAATAGACATTGTCGTAGGTCTCAGACACATCAAAATCGAATCTCACCTCACACGTCTACTACTTACTAAAGCTCAGGAACACGTCGAAACACGTATCGCAAAAACACATAAGCACATAATCACAAATTCACGTAGTCACAAAAGCACATAAGCACGTAGGGCACGTAGAGCACAGAGACACATAAACACAGAAGCACATTCCTATTTAATCACAGAGGCAGTCAGAAAACAGAAACCTATCCTTCAAGCTCGCGTGTCGTTCGTATATATATCGGTCGTCTATAGCATATCGAGTAGTATAGTATAATCGTATATCATATCATATTGTCATCTAGATTTGCAGCGACTTGTTAGCGTATTGAGATAGAAGAGCAATGCGAGTCGTGTGTGTTGATCGAAGTGATAGAAAAAATCAAATAATCCTCCAAAAATTTAAACACATAAACATGTAATTACACATAAAACACATAAAATCGACGAATCGTCAGAGTCGGCAGTTGCAAGCTCATAATCGAAACACATAAAATCGAGAGATAGATTGTCTGCGGCTATTAGACATCGACTACCCAAAGCGATTCGACTATTCTCAATAGACTTGTCGTCACTTTTCAACTTCCGGGATCGTGTTTCCGCCTCGATTCTTGGGCATTCAGCACGTATTCCCTAGGTCATACTCGTGAGTTCAGGTCGTTGGAGTCCGTCGAGGCTTTGGTGAGATGAGCAAAACTCAACAAAAAGTAGTAGCAAGTTGTCAAGGTTAGGGTTCCACCCCTGGCTTAAACAACTTTGTTCCGACTTTTATTAGAAAGAGCGACGAAAATCCGCGTTAAAGTATGGATTTCACTCCTGGTTCAGCGCGAATTCTTGCGTTTTATAGATAAATATAGATCAAACAAGTAATTTAGTCGAGTGTTTTGCGGTTTTCACACCTAATCCTGACTGAGTTACTTGTCGTTGTCTGAATATTTCGAGTGCGGTGATGATGAGAATTAGTAGGATATATAGCACATAAACTTGGTCTGTTGGTTCCTAACTATAGTCTAGGTCTCTAAGACATCGACCCGGACTAGGTCGAGTCTAGCCTAATTCCCTATAGTTATGGCTCTGATACCAATCTGTCACACCCCAACCGATGGCGGAATCATCGGGGCATGGCACTGAGCGAAACAGATTGTCCAGAAGTTTCCATAACAATTATTATTACTATTCAATTTATATAATACATCCCATACCGTACCTTAAATAGCAAACAAATTATTACAGATAACATCAAGTCAAATATTCTGTTCCGATAACTCAGATTTTAAATATAAAAATTGTTCAAATGCTTGAAGAGACTCGATCTGCAAGATCTATAGACAACTATGCTCTAGACGCTTATTCTAAGCTCGCCTTCCTAGCAGATAAGCATCCTAATTGCCTGTCACATACGTTAAAATAAAGTCAATACATAAAATGTAAAGGTGAGCATACAAGTTTGTTAATAGCATATAGAGTTCGAAATAGTTTACGCATAACCAGAACGTACACAGAGAAAAACGAAACATGTTAATTATCGACATGGATCTATCGATACCAATGACTGCGGGTTGACTGCCCGAGGCAGTTCGCAATACATTATTACCACCGTAATCCATGCAAGTAATTGTCCTTAACAACCCCCGTGTGAACGGGTGCTGAGTCCAAACTATAGTACTACCGTCGTTAAGGCAGGTAGACAGCATTCCACGTGTAAACATAACAACAAGCCTTCATTTAGTCACGTAATACATGCGGTAACGGTTAGCGTTTAAAGTAATTGAGTAGTGTGTTCGATTGTGTTTTAGAATAAGTAACGTATGTAACACCCAAAAGTGCTAAAGCAAAAAAGGTTCGAGTATACTCACAGTGATTGATGGATTGAAGGGAGCACTTGAGAGTAGGGTTAGCCTGAATAGTTCGATAGCATAACGATAAGCAACGCATAAAACGTAAACAAGTGTTGGAGAGTCGGACAGCCTGGTCGATCGGACGGTAGGTCCGATCGGACGGCTTGATCGTTCGGTTAACCAGTCCGTTCTGACAGTCTGTCCGGTCGGTCAGTTAGGCCGATCAGATGGACTTTTCGAGTGGATTGTTTCTTCCTTTGAGAAGGATGTGTTTGTGTATGATGGTTTGACCTTTTGAGGTTTTCGTTGTAGTATTTGAAACATTGAAGTATCCTTACCTTTCAGGTCGATCGATCGAACGGACCGTTCGATCGGTCGGCTTAACCGATCGGTTAGGTACTTCAACAACAAGTTCTTATCAGGGTGTCACCTGGTCGGACGGCTCGACCGATCGGGTGGCACTCCAACGTGTTGAACAAGTTGCAAATCGATTAAGTGTTGAAGCATAGTATCTCATGATCCGAAGAGTAATTTAAATCAGACCGTAGTCCGATCGAACAGCATTTCGTTCAATACTAGGCTTCATGAAATTGTTAAAGTGTGGGGCCATGTGCTAGCCGATCGGTTGACCTGGTCGATCGGCTGGCTTGTCCGATCGGCTGGGCTGTCCGTTCGGACAGTCAGCCCGATCGGTCAGCTTCCTGACCGGGTCGGCCTATTCGTCTAACACTTGGCTGTTTTGATTTGTTTGACATTATATCGAGGTACTTTAACAACGAGTTGAACCATAGAACCCTCGTTCTTACTTGTTTCTCCTGCTCGGACAGGAATCACCCAAATCCGGCCGGTAAACTATTCGGAACGGAGTTTAACGTTTAACCGAAGTCGGTGAACCTCATGGATAGAATCCAGATCTTGAGTCGCGCAACCACCGAAATGATTAGCAAGTCGGCACAAGCTCCGTTCCTATCGGTTTGAAGGCGTTGAGTGTAAAAGAGTTGAAAGAAAGTCGGAAAACATTCTTTCAATTCTTTTCACCGTGTAAATGTTTAGATCTATGGTAGATCTTTGTTTGTTTATGTTGAAATCCGCTAGATCCAAGAGATTCTTGATGGATTGAAGCCAAAACATAAAGTTCTTCAAGAACACCATGATGACATCATCCTTAAACACTTGAATCTTGATGATTTCACGGTTAAAAAGTAAGATTTGAAAGATAGAAAGGTGTAGGAGTGTGTATAGATCAAGAAAGTACAAGATGTAGGATGAAATCTTACCGGAATCGGAAGGAATCTGAGAAAAGAAGGGGAGCACGAGCTGGTCGGTCAGAGCTTTCCAAAAGTGGTAAAGATGACAATGACAGGAGTATTTATAGGCTTCCAAAAGAGGAAAGGGCTGGCCGATCGGCCAGGCATCCTGATCGGACAGCCTGTCCGATCGGACAGCAGTCCGGTCGGCTGGGCTGTTCGATCGGTTGAGAGCCTGATCGTTCAGCTGCCTGATTCGAGTGTTCGGTGCGACGATTTTTGATATTTCGATTTCGATTGCGATTGATGAGAATACGATAGAGTTTCCTATTCAAGTTACTTTTAATCCCAACCACTATATCTAACATACAATCACCTATGTCTCGCGCTGTCTTTTCGCCACCAATTATCATAATTCGATTTTGATTGAGTTCGATTGAGTTTCGAGTTTCGATTGGTTACCACACACATAACATAAAGTAAACATGCACAAGTAACACATAAGGCACACACACACGTATACTAACACCAGAATTTGCGTAATTCGAGTGTCGAGTTCGATGATGATTAGATTAGCTCGATTATTGATTAATTGACTTTATCGCATTGTTACTTCCTATTATTCACAGTCGTAATGCGGTTCGCGTCGATAAATAAACTTCGATTAATTTGATTTCAGCATATACTCCACATAATACAACTAACATAATCGCAACATAAAATAGACTAACTATGGTCAAAGGAGTCAATCTTGACTTTGACTTTGACATTCGGTAACACGGGGTGTTACACATACTCTTCCGGATCGGGTCTTCAACCCGTTCTTTCCATCCGACAAATCTTTCAACTGACCGATTATTCTTTCCTTCTTCCAGTTCTCTTCTTTCACCGCTTCTACTTGCGCTTCTCGAATACGTTCAAGTATACCCGAGGTCACAACAAGCTGCATCGACCTTACTCGTATTGGGACATAGTCCACTTTTCTGCTCAGGGCGTCCGCCACCACATTTGCCTTTCCGGGTTGGTAGTGTATTTCATAGTCAAAATCTTTCACCATTTCTAGCCATCGCCTCTGTCGCATGTTTAACTCCTTCTGATCGAAGAAGTACTTTAAGCTCTTGTGATCGGTAAATATGGTGCACTTTATCTCTGATGTGTGGTAAAATACACATATTTGTCCCGTGTAAAATGTATAATTATTGTATAGTTATTATTTGTTTTATTTAGTTTTTAGTATTATATTATATTATTTTGTGTTTTGGCAGGTACTGGTGCAAATGGAGCAAAAACGAATAATATGGAAATGACCAGCCAGGTGGGCAGAATAGTGTGCCAGAGACCAAAGTAAAATTGCCGCTATTTTTCTCGAGTGGGTCATGCCTACTATCTCTACATTATTAAAGAAAAGTGGCATATCAAATTATGAAAGAAAAAAAATTAGATGCCATATGTATTGAAAAAGGTTGCGCATTATTCTAATCTACATATATACATCTTTTGAGATGAATATTACTTTGATGCAAAAATAGTCAACATCAGTATGTGATCCTTATTCTAGATGGAATTTCATTGGGCCATGAAAGGCCTCTTGTATCGTGAATGTGATGGATGATTGGGCTGCAAAAAAATCAATTGGGGGCTTGCCTTGAGTGGGCTGTCATCGCAAGGAGGGACACAAAAAAAAGGGAGACGGCAGCAAGCATAGCAGATTTGACGGCTGTTGAGGGGAGCCATAGGAGACAAATTTTTTTGGGGCTGCGACTAAGCAAGAAAAGAAAAGAAACAAGGAGGGACGCACGAAGACACAAGAAGGGATCGAGTTCGCTCGCATGTTCGACACCCAGTTTATCAATTTCTTGATATCATTAATTATTATCATATCTTGCGAACTTGTTTTTAGCTTTGTTTCTGTTTCAAATATGAATCTTGGCTAAACTTTTCATGCTACCTAGGCCTAGATGAACTTGATGATTGTAATGCGATTTTGACATGATTATGGTTATTTGGTGTGATTTACATAACTTTTCTTTGATATTGATCTTGATATTGCATGTTGGTATGTTTTGGTTATTTTATTAGTCAATAAATTCAGCGGTTTGGGCACGAAGAAATTCCCCCTAGACTTAGGATTTAATTTAATTCGTTGATCTTAGGATTTTCGGGTTGAATATTGTGTTGAGAAATTGACCAAGTTGACTAATAATTGAAACCACTATATTAAAACTTGCATCCTCATCTTGTGACTCGAAAGACGATTAGGGTGAGCTAGGTTATTAGCTAATTATTGGTGGGTAGATTGGGTGACCGATAGCTCGGGCTCGTTTATTGCATCGTAATTAAGGTTTCCTAGGATTTTAATTATCAAAGTTGGGTTTGCTTTGCGATTTTGGGATCTTCTCTTAACATAACTGTCTCTGAGGTCAAAAGGATTCTATTTTCGTAGGATTTGGTATCGATAAATCGAGTCGGTTCGTTCTAGCAATTCACATTTAGTCTTGCTTCTTCATTTGGGACATCTCTACGGGGGGGTCAATTGAGGGAGTAGGATATTTAACCATTGTCACTGTCAGAGTAGCATTGCATGATTCTAGGGATTCGAAGCCTGGGTAGTTCTTCCTCATCATTGTCTGCTTCCTGTCACTTCACCAATCTTGCTTGCTTGTTTCGTTCTCTTGTTTATTCGTTTTAGTAGAATTAGTTAATTAAAATCCTCAAATCCAAAACAATGAAAACCTATTAAGTATTAGTTGAGTCAGAGTCTAGTTTAGCGTCGCTAGTGTCTCGTGGGTTCGATACTCGGACTTCATTAGGCTTTACTACGTACGATAGGTAAACTTGCCTGTCATTGGTCTAGCATTTAGAGAGTCTTAGTTTATAAATTTAAAACTAGGGTGTCTAGATTAGGTTTAGTTTTTATAGACCGCATTTACCACATCAATCTCATATAAATAGTAACTCCATATTTTTAACGCAAATACCACCGCAACCAATTCGAGATCGTGCGTGGGATATTTCTTCTCGTGTATCTTCAATTTCCTCGAGGCGTAAGCTATAACTTTGCCTCGTTGCATCAAAACACATCCAAGCCCCAAAAGTGAGGCGTCCGAATAAACCACCAAGTCTTCGACTCCGTCCGACAATGTTAATACCGGAGCTTGAGTTAGTTTCTCTTTTAGAGCTTGGAACACTCTTTCTTGTTCAACACCCCAAATTAATTTCTCCTCTTTCCGAGTTAACTTAGTTAACGGCGATGCAATCTTGGAGAAGTCTTGAATGAATCTCCTGTAATATCTCGCAAGCCCTAAGAAGCTTCTGATTTCCGAAGGGTTCTTCGGGGAATTACATTTTGACACGGCCTCGATCTTTGACGGATCTACCAATATTCCATCGGCACATGATGTGGCCGAGGAATTGCACCTCTTGTAACCAAAAGGCGTACTTAGAGAATTTCGCATACAACCTTTCTCGTCTAAGTGTCTCTAACACCTCTTGTAAGTGGTGTGCATGTTCAGCTTCACTTTTCGAATACACCAGAATATCATCGATAAACACGATGACCGATTTATCCAGCATTGGCTTGCAAACCCGGTTCATGAGGTCCATGAAAACCGCGGGTGCATTTATCAGCCCAAATGACATCACAAGGAACTCGTAATGTCCGTATAGCGTGCGGAAAGTCGTCTTCGGCACATCTTCCTCCTTGACCTTTAGTTGGTGGTACCCGGATCTAAGGTCAATTTTTGAAAACCAGTTCGCGCCTTGTAATTGGTCGAATAGATCGTCTATTCTCGGAAGCGGGTATCGATTCTTTACCGTGAGTTTGTTTAACTCCCTGTAATCGATACACATGTGCATGCTTCCGTATTTCTTTTTCACGAATAGCACCGGTGCGCCCTAAGGAGACACACTCGGCCTTATGAATCCTTTGTCGAGCAGGTCTTGAATTTGTGACATCAACTCTTGTAATTCCGACGGCGCGAGTCGGTATGGTGCTTTAGCTACGGGTTTCGCGCCTGGAATCAATTCGATTCCGAACTCTACTTCCTGTTCGGGCGGTATCCCCGGTAAATCTTCCGGAAACACATCTTCGTAGTCCCGTACTACCGGTACATCTCCAATCTTCAGTGATTCTTTTTCGGGCTCATTCGCGTATATCATGAATGCCTTACATCCTTGCTTCATAAGCTTGTGAGCTTTCAACATCGAGCATATTATGGGGTTACCTCCTTTTTCGCCATAGATAGTGACGTGTTTTCCGCTCGGAGATGTTAGCTTTATCTCCTTACGAAAACACACGACCTTTGCGTGGTGCTGGGATAGCCAATCCATCCCAACGACTACTTGAAACTCCCCCATTGATATCGGGATTAGATCTACCAAGTATTCTTCATCATCGATGCTTAATTTGCAGCCTCGACAAATATCAAATACTATAAACTTTTGTTGTCCCCTATTTCAACTTCTAAGGGCACAGATAATTTCTTCAATACAACTGAAGGATGTCGAATAAATCCATGTAAAATGAAGGATTTATTCGCACCCGTATCAAACAATACACGTGCAGGAATTGAGTTAATTGTGAATATACCTGAGACCACATCGGGTTCTGTTTTCGCTTCAGCCGCGGTAAGTTGGAAGGACCTAGCCTTCGCCTTAGGAGCTTCTGCTGGAGATTCTTTAATGTCTCTCCTTCCAACTAAGTCTGGGCATTCTGACTTTTTGTGGCCGGGCTGATAACATTTGTAGCAAACCGAGACTTTACCCGGGCATAGAGACATCGTGTGCCCCGTTTTACTACATATGGGGCACGGTTTGTCTTTGAACCAGCACTCTCCCTTGTGCCCTTTCCCACACACTTTACAACTTGGCGACCCACCTTTTGCATCCACCTTCTTTCCCGATTCCGCAGTTCGAGCTTTCTTTGTAGGGCTTGGATTAACATCCCGTGCCCTTCGCTCGCCCCTCTCAATCTGTTTCTTCAATTCGATTTCCCGCTCTCTAGCGGTGTTGATAATCTCCGTGAGGGTTTCGTATTTTGATGGAGTCATGAACTCCCGGTATTCAGCACTCAGCATGTTGTAATAGTAGTATATCTTCTGCTCTTCAGTGGTGACCAACTCGTCAAAGAATCTCAGCTTATCCATGAAGATGCCCGTGATCTTATCGATTGCTTCACCCTTTTGCCTCAGCTGGATGAATTCTTCCTTGATCCTGTTAATAACCGCTTTGGGACTATGGTTTTTAAGGAACGGCACCTTAAACTCATCCCAAGTCATAACCCTCGCCGCTTCGGCTCCTATTTCCTTCTTTTTATTGTCCCACCAATCCTTGGCTTGACCCCTCAACTGACCCGTTCCGTAAGCAACAAAGTCACTTACGTCACAACGGGTCCTTTCAAACACTCCTTCAACATCGCTTAATGATGTCTGTCGTTATGGACATGCAAAAACCAACTAAACCAGTAGATAGGGTAAGTCGGATATCGAACCAGAGGAGGATTGTGGAAAGTGTATAATGCTTAGTTTTTGATTAACTACTATTAAAAAGTAAAACTCAATTGTTGGATTTGATTGATTATCTAAAAATTACGAACTAAAAGTGAAGTTTAAATCAATAGAGAAACAATGGTTCCTCCAGATTTCAGGTGTTGCAGCTAGATTCAGTTATGTGTTTAATCGAAACACTTACATAGACATAAGTGTTGAATCTAATTAACCAATTGTGATAACCAACGACTAAGTACTCCGGTCAATACATAACGGGAGGTTATCGAATGATTATCAATTACAATTACAAACCCTAACCCATGTCAAATATATCCCAATTACTAGAACTCTCGAGAACTGAATGCTTAGAAATTAAGGTTTAAATAAATGCAATTGCTTACAACCAATAAATCAAATCAACAGTGAAAAGCATCGAATGCTTAGATCACCGAATTAAACGATTGTCACAAACACATAAAATTATCCAACTTACAAAAACCCTCCATCCGGAGGAAACCACGAAGGAATTAGCCACTCATGTTGGTTGAATGATATTAGCCGGCTGCATGCAAGAAGTCTCCTCCGTCAAAGATTGACGATGACGAGGATCCCCCAAAGTGATGATGTGTTGATGGTATTATTAATAATAAAAATCAAAACCCTCCAAGATGTGATGATAGGATTCCCCGTTGTTTTCTGTTCACGTGAGCCCAAGAAGAAGCAAACCGCCACTATATGCATATGTCGGCCCACTACAAAAGTATACGTGTGTTTTCCTTTGGCAGCCTCCCCAATACATCGGCCCAATCCAAAGAGTCAACAAAAGTCCCTATGTCGGCCCACAAGTCCAAAAAGCGTGATGATGATGTAAGGTGCCGTCACTTATTGTTCACCTCCAAAAATACTAAGAACTAATGATGATGTCCCTCACTTTGTTTCATCGGCCCCCTCTCGATCTGTGATGTATGCGTGAGATGATAATAAGCTGATATCATTTGTTCCCTTTTGTTCTTGCATGTGCCGCCCACTTCAATCCTAGGATAATTGAAGTTGATAAATTTCTTCCTCCTAGTCAATGCGTGATGATGATGTTGTTAACTTCAATTAATAACCACATGTGCCGCCAAAAAAAGTCCACATGACTCCTTATGATATGTCGGCCCAATTCCTCTGTGTGTGTATATATGTTTGATATAAGCCCTGCAATATGCACGTGAGTTCTGCCACCCCCAAACCGTGATTTTGTTGCTTCCTTGTTAGCGGCCCAAATAAAAGAGTCCAACAGGCCCCTCTATCGGCTGAATATGGAGGCCCACTTGACGCTGCCCAGATTACTTCCACCGTAGGCTATGGTATCTTGACCGTAGCTTACGGTGCAAACTTGCTGACTTCTTGGGACTTTCTGACTGTAGACTACGCATCGGAACCGTAGGTTACGTTATCAAGCTGCTGGAACTTTCTTTGCTATTTCTTTCTTTCAATAAATGACGTACAAGCCACTGGACTTCATTATCTCGTGTTTCTCATATATTTAACCTATCTCTTCGACCCGAACACCTACCGAATAATATCTTTTGCATTGTTTATCATCCCCGGTAGCTCCGTTTCATCACTAAGCGTTCCAAACTTCACCGAATTACACGATTAACCTGTAACATCACAAACTTTCGTAGTTAACACATTCAACGCACATAATCACGTAAAACACAATAAAACGCATATTATAAGATAAGTTAGCACACGGTTTTCACACTCTGCATCACATCCCCACACTTAACATTGATTGTCCTCAAGCAACCATTACAAACATTACTCACCTTATTAACAAATCACCATCAAATCCCTTACCAAATCAACAAATTAAGGTCCCAAGTCATACCCGTCCCATAGACTGACACAATCGAGATTGACAATCTGACAAACAAATGATACGCATTTAAAACAATTTAGACTTGCCTAACTAAAACTAACATGTTTATGATACTACACACATGCCACACGCCCCTCACAATAATCACTCCTCTCGGTTTTATCAAAACTAGCGTGTAATGTGCTAGTGTATAATTCGCTCAAAACCAAATATATTACCTTGCAATCATAAGCTTCTATAGCAATCACACCTCCACTGTGTCAAATAACGTAACACATATCAAAAGGACTTTTGGGTTTTGGGTTAAGGGTAAAGATAAGGAAATATTTTTGGATTTTTTATGTTTATATGGCGAACACAAACGAACATACCAAACCATGACAACTTATTCACAATAATACTAACACATGGGTTATTTTCGACCCACTTATATAACACGAACATAACAATGATTTTTTTTTCTTGGTTTTCTTTCTTTTTTCTTTTTTTTTCATTTCGTTTTTTCTTTTCCTTTTCAACAAACATCTAACATGTACTTATCATTCATGGTTGGTAAGCAAACGGGTCAAGCAAGGTGTATCAAACGAAGTGTAAAAGGCTCAATATGGTTTACTAAGGTGGGTGGATAAACATTCAACAAATAACACAATGAAAGGGATCCTAATGCCTTTATCATTTATGTGTAAACGCTAAACCACAGTCTCGGCATGTATCAAACCACACAAGTTCTAACACAAAGCAACATATGGCCTACACTCAACAATTGAACAATTATTGCAATTTAACTAACAATCTAGTAGGCTCAAATATCTCACCGAAAAAAAGGAATATGGGTTACCGACATATAGCATGTGTAATTTCTAAAGCATGTTACCCCTAGTTAGGCATCTCTTCTCAACTATTTTCTAAAAAACATGTCAGAAATAGTCTCATGAAACTTAAAGGGACAACCATGACTAGGGATCTAAGTTAGTTTAATATCAGCAGGAACCCTTTAGCAATTGAAAATGTTGGTTTTCATGTAGTTCAAGCATAATTGAAAAACAAAAAATTTTAAAAATTTTTCAATTTTTCAATTATTTCCAATTTCAACCAATTCAAGCATTTAAGATCAACAATCTTACCAACCCTCTCTCGAGTTACCGCATCCCCACACTTGGGATACATTGTCCCCAATGTATGGTGCAATTTATAATCTAAACTCGAGAGATACCACCTACAAACCATGAACGGCTAACACCTAGACGACTCGACACATAAAACCAATCCCAACACAAAAATTTCACACCACCAAAAACACGAAAACAAATAAACACAAGATAGATAAACACATGCACCTGATCGGAAAACAAGTGAGTGTCTGTGGTGGTGTAACTGTTGCGATCTAACCGGAACATACGCCCCTCATGGATTCTTTGAGATCTCACTAGGGATGTTGCCAAACATCCCCATACTTGACTCATTGCATCCGTGAAGATAGAATTGTATAAACCTGTCAAAACACAAACACACCAAAATGAAACCAAACCAAAATACAATACTCTACATCCTCGGGCTGCCTCCCGAGAGCGCTAAGTTTAAAGGTCTTCAGCCAGACCGTACCTGATATACGCTACGGTGGTCTCAATGCACACTTACCCACTGTATTTCCAATGAATGCTCGGAATTTTACATGCCATCTCCATAGGTTTGTCAATATAATTGGCATGTTCAGACTGCACATGCGGGTTTCGCTAATCCACTTCACAAGATATACACCGATGTCTTGTTGTTTCACCCTTCTCATCTTCTTCCTCGAACCCTCTTCCCCACACTTGTTAATTGGAATGACTGATATGGGAAGAGGTTCGGTACACACATTCATCTCATCAAGCTGCTCTGCCTTATCATCCTCACACACCATCTGATCCACCAGTGACTCTTCATCAGATAAAGGATTCATTGGTGTGGTATTATCCTCCACAACCTCCTCCTCCATGTGAGAATAATCTCTAATATCAACAGCTAATGGTGAGAGACGCTCTTCTATTTCTATCTTCATTTTTAACTTCTGACACTTGGAAACTAGGCAGCTGATTCGATCTTCATCGGAAAGGTTGGGTGCTGATAAATATTGCTCGAGTTTGGACAAACTCGCTTCCAACATAGCAAGTTTTTTCTCCTCCTCGGTCTGATAAGCATACACACCCTCGGGCTTATAATAATCGTCGGGATGATACTGTCGGTATCCCTGATACGGTTTTGAGATGTATGCATCCATCATTTTTTTATTCCAATACTCTGGATTTTCCAAATACACTGCGCACACATCCTCATCATAAGAAGTATGACAACGAGCGCAACAGAAACATCGTCCATCCGTCCTTGGCTCATAATAAGCATCCTCGTCCCGATCATATCCATCCGAGTAATAATCATCCTCCACCGTTGTATCAGAGTCATAGAAATATGGTGGAGGGGAAGGATTATCATAGCAAGGCATCGGTGGTTCTGCCAATTTCGCTCTTTCCCGTCTAAATCGGGCCTCGTGGCAACCGATACACGGGTGAAGTGGTTCCCTACACAAAATGCATCTAGAAGAGCCGCATAATATTGTCAGATCTTCATCCTGCACAAACATAAAAACACAAGCACCACGCATAAATCTGAACAAAACAAAACAAAACAAAACTGACACTATTTTTGGTTTTTAATTTTTTAACTATAACTTAACACTAAACACTTTGCGCACGCCTCCCCGGCAACGGCGCCATTTTGATGTCTGTCGTTATGGACATGCAAAAACCAACTAAACCAGTAGATAGGGTAAGTCGGATATCGAACCAGAGGAGGATTGTGGAAAGTGTATAATGCTTAGTTTTTGATTAACTACTATTAAAAAGTAAAACTCAATTGTTGGATTTGATTGATTATCTAAAAATTACGAACTAAAAGTGAAGTTTAAATCAATAGAGAAACAATGGTTCCTCCAGATTTCAGGTGTTGCAGCTAGATTCAGTTATGTGTTTAATCGAAACACTTACATAGACATAAGTGTTGAATCTAATTAACCAATTGTGATAACCAACGACTAAGTACCCGGTCAATACATAACGGGAGGTTATCGAATGATTATCAATTACAATTACAAACCCTAACCCCATGTCAAATATATCCCAATTACTAGAACTCTCGGGAACTGAATGCTTAGAAATTAAGGTTTAAATAAATGCAATTGTTTACAACCAATAAATCAAATCAACAGTGAAAAGCATCGAATGCTTAGATCACCGAATTAAACGATTGTCACAAACATATAAAATTATCCAACTTACAAAAACCCTCCATCCGGAGGAAACCACGAAGGAATTAGCCGCTCATGTTGGTTGAATGATATTAGCCGGCTGCATGCAAGAAGTCTCCTCCGTCAAAGATTGACGATTACGAGGATCCCCCAAAGTGATGATGTGTTGATGGTATTATTAATAATAAAAATCAAAACCCTCCAAGATTTGATGATAGGATTCCCCGTTGTTTTCTGTTCACGTGAGCCCAAGAAGAAGTAAACCGCCACTATATGCATATGTCGGCCCACTACAAAAGTATGCGTGTGTTTTCCTTTGGCAGCCTCCCCAATACATCGGCCCAATCCAAAGAGTCAACAAAAGTCCCTATGTCGGCCCACAAGTCCAAAAAGCGAGATGATGATGTAAGGTTCCGTCACTTATTGTTCACCTCCAAAAATACTAAGAACTAATGATGATGTCCCTCACTTTGTTTCACCGGCCCCCTCTCGATCTGTGATGTATGCGTGAGATGATAATAAGCTGATATCATTTGTTCCCTTTTGTTCTTGCATGTGCCGCCCACTTCAATCCTAGGATAATTGAAGTTGATAAATTTCTTCCTCCTAGTCAATGCGTGATCATGCTGTTGTTGACTTCAATTAATAACCACATGTGCCGCCAAAAAAAGTCCACATGACTCCTTATGATATGTCGGCCCAATTCCTATGTGTGTGTATATATGTTTGATATAAGCCCTGTAATATGCACGTGAGTTCTGCCACCCCCAAACCGTGATTTTGTTGCTTCCTTGTTAGCGGCCCAAATAAAAGAGTCCAACAGGCCCCTCTATCGGCTGAATATGGAGGCCCACTTGACGCTGCCCAGATTACTTCCACCGTAGGCTATGGTATCTTGACCGTAGCTTACGGTGCAAACTTGCTGACTTCTTGGGACTTTCTGACTGTAGACTACGCATCGGAACCGTAGGTTACGTTATCAAGCTGCTGGAACTTTCTTTGCTATTTTTTTCTTTCAATAAATGACGTACAAGCCACTGGACTTCATTATCTCGTGTTTCTCATATATTTAACCTATCTCTTCGACCCGAACACCTACCGAATAATATCTTTTGCATTGTTTATCATCCCCGGTAGCTCCGTTTCATCACTAAGCGTTCCAAACTTCACCGAATTACACGATTAACCTGTAACATCACAAACTTTCGCAGTTAACACATTTAATGCACATAATCACGTAAAACACAATAAAACGCATATTATAAGATAAGTTAGCACACGGTTTTCACACTCTCCATCACTTAACCATCTCTGGCATATTATTGGGTCAACCTCCCCGTTGTAGATTGGCAGTTTACACGCCATAAACTCTTTGTACGAACATCCCTTACGTTCTCCCGATTCTCTTTCATAAGGTTGACACTATCTTCCAACCTTTTGACTCGTTCTTCGACAAGTGATAACACCGTGTTTTGAATTTTGTCTATAAACCCGAATAGACTACCTTCAATTGCCTTCCCCACTTCTTCGGCAATTATCTCTTTCATTTGTTCGGTGCTTATCGGCACCGGATCATCATCGTTTCTTTCCGACATCTTGAAACTGAAATGTTTACATTAAACGTTAAACATTTCATTTATAACATATCTTTATTTGCTTTGGTTTTGCCAAGTTCATAACTTGCTTTAACCGTTCACTTTTTGGTGCACTTTCCGGGTTTGAGTGAGTTAAAACACTCTTCCCGTGCACATTAATTCACATCTCATTTCTTACATAAGATAAAATCTACTAAAGTAATAAATTAATTCTTACCGGACGATCGATCAAGCTTGAACCGAACACTTTGTTGACAACCTTAAGCTCTGATTACCAACTTGTAACACTCATCTAATTACTACTCAATTTAATAATAGTTAAAGGATTTAATATAAAAGTGCTTTCAATAAACATAGGTTACCAAAAACAAAGTTCTAAAGTGGCCATACACTAGTCAACTACCGACTAGTTTAATATTCATAACATGTTTAGCAAAGTGTTTACATCACAACATTGTCTATCAAAGTTAAGTTAATGCGGAAGCTTCAAAAGTGCATGTTCGGTTCTTCAAAATTTCTTGATCGCCATCCGAAAAGTCCCCAATGTCACCTAATGGTCAAAACCACTTAAAGTATTAGTTTTGAAGTTAATATAGTGCGTATAAACAAGTTCTAGCATCAAAACATGAAAAACAAAACAAAATTTCAAAATTTGTCCTGCCACGTGTCGCGGCAGGATCTGCTTATTCTGTCACGTACCACGGCAGCTTCCGCGTGTCGCGGCGGATCAAAATGATCCTGCCGTGTGGCGCGGGGGAAACGATTTTCCAGCAGATGAAGGTTTGTGACCTGCATTTGCTACCAACTCCGGAAATTCAGATTTTCAACTTCAATTAACCATAACTTTTGACTCGTAAGTCCGTTTTAGGTGATTCTTTTTCCTATACTTCTGTAAATTCATTACGGACGTACCTACAATGATTGCAGAACCGAAAATTTGGTTTGCGGAACGAACGACTAAGATCACTTATGCAATTATTCGACCCATTATAATTACCCTTATTTTGCTACTTCTTTAATAGTAACATAAGGTGCTTTTTAACCAAACTTCCGGGGCTTATTATCACCGGCACTTCACTACCAAACTTATGGCTTCATGCTTTTGTGATTGTTACCGCCCATGTTAACTTATTAAATCAACTCATTACTAGTTAATTCACCATTATTCGACCCGTTGGCTCATCTTATGGAATCCTCCAATATGATGACTACCAAGCGGTTTCTTGCTAACTCTAATCCTATGAATTTAAGTAGCGATCATGATCGCTATAATCAACACAACTTTTATACTACAATGTGACTATACATAATTTAACAACAATTCACTTAATGTAATGAGTTAAGTTACATACCTTCAAAGCACACCCTTTAATCGTGCATCAACACCGGCTTGTCCGCTCGAAGCTCCGGCTTCCTTTCCTTATAACCCCCTTGCAATGGGGATCACTAATCTCAGCTCGGATTTCGTTTTGGATCAGATTTAAACATTCAATTTAGGAGTTTTGTGGAAATTAGGGTTTTGAAGAGCCTGGTCGCCCCCTCCCTCTTGTCTGGTTCGATCTCAGCACACACGAGTGTGTTTGAGTTTTTAATTTTTTTGTTTTATTAATATTAGTTTCAATTTAAACACTTTTGGCCCCTCAACTTTCGTTTTTATTTTGTTTTAACTCCTTAACTACCCATAAGTCATCATCTAACTAGGTTAGTGTCATTCCTAGTTAGTTTGTTTCACTTATTTATTTTCAACATATTTGTAATATAAGAATTTGTATTTTCGGGGTGTTACAATCTCCGGTCCTCGGTGAACGTTCTTCGCCAGCAGCTGCGCCCCCTCGGATAAAAGCCACGCTTTAGTTGCCTGCAAATCCTCAACCTTCGCTGATAAACCAGCATTCTCCAACTTGATTTCCTGGATTTCGGCTTTATGATGCCCTTTCATTTGTTCAATCCGAGCATTCAGGTCGGCCTCCCCTGTTTTAAGTACATCCCGCTCTGACCAATATGTTAGAAAAAATCAAAGATGTAAAGAATTAAATCAAGTAAGGTAGGAACCTGCCATCATTTTTCATAAGCCGAACGAGCGTTCGTAACAGATTCTTCCATCTTGGCTAAAACCTCTTTGTGCTCCTCATCCTTCTTCTTGGAAGAATCAGCAAAGCTCCGCAACTCCGCTAAAATTTTATCCCGCTCCTCCGCAGCAGAGGCAGCCGCTGCCTAGGATGATTGATTCTAAATAGTTAAGGATTTAACCTTCTTCTTCTGGGCCTGAAGATCCTGAGTAAGCTGGGCAATTTTCTTTTCAACATCTGGAGTTCTCTGAATCTTGCGTTTCAAGGAAAGAGTTTCCTTCTCTAGGTTTTCCCTCACCGACTCCGCCTCAACCCACCTACGGTAAAGCTCCGTCACATAAATGTTGGATTGAGCTTGGTTGGACAGGACCATTGCACCCAAATCCTGGTTTTTCATCTTTCGGCTCCGAGCATGGTCCAACGGAGTATTGATGTTGAAAAGAAACGTCTTGGCAACAAGCTCATCCATCACCGAATCTTTATTCCGGATATCCCATTCCAGAACAAACTTTTCGTCAGCCGTCGCGGGATCAATCTCCATGTCATCCGAGAATACATCTGCATATCGAAAAAAGGACATCAACTCAGGTCCGAACCCAGATGGAGGAAGAGAGGATACTTGGTCTTCCTCGTTATCAATAAAAAAGTCCGGACCCAGAGATGAGTCCAAAATCGTACCTGAAAAGGTCACCATCTTCGGTTCCCCATGAGCCTTTCCTTTCCCTTTACTCGTAATTATCGGATTCTCTACCTCCATGCTCTCTACTTCGTTAACAGGAAGAAAACCGCCAGAAAAAGTAGGGGTAGGCGCAGAACGAGCCCGGACAGCCTCCTCCCTAGATGATTTCCCACCAGAAAGGTGTTCATCTAATTCAATCATCACATCACTACTAGAGTGGGAAGAACCCTTCTTGTTTTTCTTCGTCTTCGGCATGGGAAGGGGATCTGCAAAGCCTCATTCTTCCTCTTATGAACAATACCATTTGGCTCAACATCAGATGTAACACCTTTACCCTTTAAAGAACCAGAGGAGGGTCGATATTGTAAAGCCTCGTCCAAGCTCCGCACTTCCGGATCACTATCAACATCATCCAGAATAGATCCCTTCCCAGCTTGAGATCCGGAGGACCCTGCAGCACCTTTCGTAGGCTTCGGTATGGAGGAAGTAGCACCGGCAGCAGATGGTTCAGATGTACCTTGACTAGTTAGGGGACGTATTTCCTGAGCCGCCAAAGCCACCTGTTGCATAAGAGGAACTTCGCCTTCCAACTGTTCGTCCAGGTCAAAATCCAGGACATTGAAGTTTGGAACCTTCAGAGCATCCCTCAGAGACATTTCGGCTCTTGCATTTCAGAAGAGAAAAGCAAAGTCAGAAAGAAAAGAAAGAAAAGTGCCGAAGGGGGAGGTAAAGGGCCGGAGACTTACGTTCACGCTTTGTGCGGATAACCGGCCAATCCCTATCCCCTTAGCCCCAAGAAAAACAAACCCGACCCAACAAAAGAAGATGCTCGGAAAGGGGACGGGTTGGGGACTTATGCTCGATCAGGGCACGGGCCAGTTCTTTGTTAAAAACAAAGTCTTCCCCCAGGTCGAAAGACATTGTTTGGTCTTTAAAGCGCCACACCATCTCCACCGGAAGACAACGATCGTCCAGCCATAAAAAATGATCTTTCCAATTTTTCAAGCTAGATCGTTCGTCTCCGGAGGGAGGAGGGATACCTTTCCGGTGAGCAAAGGTGTAAATACCAGAAGACCTCTAAATCCGGCCTCTGATCTTGGGCTCTACAAGAAACCTCAAAATGATTTATGCGACTAAGGCCGAAAGGATTCACTTGACAGATGTGAACCCGGAAAAATTGAAGTACCCTAATTAAAAACCTTGAGAACGGAACCCTATAATTCGCAAAATTACAGACGCGGGTATAAAAGGGGAACTTACCCTGACGAAAAGGGTATATGGTTTCATCTTTAGAGGGAAGGGTCAGATGAATATCTAAAGGGATCCGATACTCTCGAATGAACTTATCCAACTGCCGTTGGGTGAGTATGCTCACACTCTCTGAGAGATTATCCTTACCAGGAGCCATAGTACCAAACAACCAGAAAAAAGGAACGCACCTTTTTTAAAGAAGAAGAAGAAGAAGATAATTGAACTAGGAGGATAACAGGCGAGAGAAGAGAAGAGTAAAACTATAAAAGGTAAAAATGAAATGGTGAGAGGAGTTTTTATAAGGAAGTAAGGCGGTTAAGGAGTGTCAAATCAAAAACCGTCCCATCAGGAGACGGTCACGATTCCCAAAGAAGGGTTTCATAACAATCACTCGATGGTGACTGACAGCCATATCGCTTACATCACCCGCGCCACGACAGATCCACTCACCAAACGCCACGTCATTCGGTCAAGAGAACTTTATACACACATTTTATCAAGTCCTTGCCAGAACTTAATAAACTGGGGACTTGAAGATACACATCCGAGTACGGACATGACCCATAAGGACGAACTGAACCACACCTGGACGGACACTCTAAAGATGTCCGCACTGCATATCTCCAAGGACGAACCTCCATTCAAGTGCGTCTGGACGAATGACGTCATCTCAGTTGACCATTATAAATACCCAGTTCAAGTACACTGCCAAGGACGATTTTCTGAACCTTCGTCCTTATTCTCTCTCTATTTTATCTCTACCAATACTTACCCTCACACCGGAGGGTGGTCGCAGAGGGGCCCTCCCATCTCTGCAACGAGCCTAACGGTCTACTGTTTTGCAGGTGAAGGTTCCAGCTCTCCTACAAGATCCAAACCCTCCATTTATAGGCTCCGGCCCGTAGATCTGATTTTTGGATCTTCACACCCAATCTCGTATACCACTCTCTTGTTACATGCTAAAGAACTTAAACGCGACGGAATCTGAAGACCCACCGAAGTCGAAGTGTTCGGCGGAGATACAAGGACGCCGCCGAAGACATCCGAAGTACATGACGTGAACCACTGCTTTTGTTTCAGTGATACGAACACGTCGGGACTCGGAGCATTCGCCGGAGTTTACAACGGAACGCGACTCGCCTTGTTCAGTATACCCTCTGTCTATCTTTTTTTTATTATTTCGTTTTGTTTCTGTCTCGAGTAACGGCAATCACGATTAACTCGAACCTATTTCGATATCACCTGCGACCACCGGAGAAACCGAGTCGCTAGAGAATTCGGAACTCACCGAAGACTTACAACGGGATCGCTTCACCTTGTTCGTCGTCGGAGTCTGAAGACGTCGTCGGAGCACGATCGGAACTCGTGTTTTTTTACGTATTTCGGAACACCCTCTACCCATCGTTCCATTCATTTCTTTATTTGTTTCGAGTAGTTGTGATCAGAAAACAATAACAACTATCATCATACTCAGTATATCCCACCAATAGCAAAGCTAAGGTAGGGTCTGAGGAGGGTGAGATGTAGACAGCCTTACCACTACCTCGTAGGAATAGAGAGGCTGCTTCCAATGAGACCCCCGGCTCGATAGTAGTTTTGTATCAAGCCTTGGACATAAGGCACATAACACTCAGCAATTGAGACAAACGCCGATTAGTGCATGTACCCCCTTGTCTTTCGGCTATCAACGCCACCACATGATGCATGATTAACCATCCCCCTCTTTTAACGTTATTTTCATGAAATTAGTAAAATAACGTTAAAATTAGTGCACTTTCACTTTAGCCCCCAAGCGCCCACACATATATACATTATATGAGCATACCGCAAGCGGGGCGTGGGTGTTCAATTAGAAAACAATAAACTGTATACATGGGTATGTTTGGGTGTTCAATTGGTTTTGGTTAAAGGAAGGAGATGAACTGTGAGATGGTTCTCAAATGAAATGAAAATAAAAAACCCATGCTATTTTATTTCTTATACATTAGACATATTTATTTATTTAAGTCACAAAATAATTTAGAAACTATAACAAATCATGGAACTCACAAGAAACAAAATTTTGTTATGCAACTTGTAATAAGCACGCATATGAAGAAGATGAAGTTTTGATGTAACAACTTTTCTAATATATATTTATTCTTTCGGTAGTGTTGCCCTATTTTCCAAAGTCAAAATATATATCTATGATACTATTGTATAATTTATTTATTTTCTCTCATATTAGAACACTAAGAAATTATGTCTGACTTCTCAGCCATGAGTAGTTCTGATATACATCTCTTTTGTTACATGTATTACTTCTATAAACTAGTTGCATTTCCCTTTTTTGTTTTTGTTTTAACAAACCTATTAGTATATGTAAATTATTATGTTATAATTGTGATTATATTTTCCATACATAGAGTAGGCCAGCTGTACTATGTAATCTCTATATATGATTCCTAGAAATCAATAACAAAACACACAGTATTATTCCTATTTTCATGGTATCAGAGAGCCTCCTCTCTCTCTGACCTACGAACCTTCTATTGCCTCCATCCCTCTCACACCATTATTTTCTTTTATCCTTCTATTCCCTTTCACTCTATCTCTTCCCATGGATCCCAAGACATATCCAGCCATCACAGTCACAAACATCAAAGCACAATTTCCCATAACTCTAGAGATGGAAAATAGCCAATATGCGTCATGGGCAGAACTCTTCAAAATACATTGTCGCGCCTATGACGTCATCGATCATCTCACAAAGGAGGCCCCATCCGCTGCCACAAAAGAAACAGACAAAGATAAGGAAAACGCTACCTCAAGCAACGCAGACATATGGAACCGTCTCGATGCCATAGTCCTTCAGTGGATCTATGGCACCATCTCGAATGATCTTCTTTCTACAATAATTCGTCCAGATTCAACTGCTTGTTATGCCTGGGCAGCCCTCAAGAGCATTTTCCATGACAATCAGACTACCCGTGCCGTTCACTTGGAGAGGAAGTTTGCTAATGTTAAACTTGAATCTTTTACCTCCATGTCCGCCTACTGCCAAGAAGTTAAAATTCTATCCGACCAGTTAGCCAATGTCGGTTCCCCTGTCTCTGAACAACGATTGGTTATTCAACTATTATCCGGATTGAATGAAGCCTACGGAGGTATCGCATCCATCCTTCAAAACACCAAACCTCTTCCGACCTTCTACGAAGCACGGTCGCAACTCTGTCTTGAAGAAACAACTAAAGCTAATCGTGCCTCTAATGACACGGCTCTACAAGCTTCTCATAAACAGACTATCTCGAACCAAACCCCTTCGCAATCGGCACCACAACCCGCCATTCGTGGCGGTCGCGGCAGGGGACGTGGCCGTGGGCGCGGTCGCGGCAGAAATTGGCCTCCTCAGCCCTACTCGCCTGCTCAATGGAATGCCCAACAATGGGCTGCTCAAAACAGTAGTCCTCAACAGCCTCAGCGATTCCAACAATGGGCCGGCCCAAACTACTACACATGGCCCGCTCCTCCCTGCCCCTACCCCACGGCTCCTTCAACCAGGCCCGCTTACAGCAGTCCAACTCCTAATACCCAACCCGGTCTTCTTGGGCCGCGACCTCACCAAGCATATGCTGCATCAGAAGCTACCTGCACTCCAACTGAGTTAGACCAAGCCTTCAACACGCTTTCACTTCACCCTCCGGATCAGACCTGGTATATGGACACCGGTGCCACAGGTATAATGACTAATAACTCCACTAATCTCACTTCTTCTTTTAATAAGGTCTCATCAAGAAACATTATCGTCGGGGATGGCACTAAAATTCCAGTCCACGCTATTGGAAATCACACCCTCCCATATCCTTTTCCAAATTTCAAATTAAATAACATTCTTTATGCGCCTAACCTCGTCAAAAATCTAATATCTGTTCGTCGGTTTACAATCGACAACAATGTTTCTATTGAATTTGACCCTGTTGGTTTTGATGTGAAGGACCTCCAAACCCGGACATCCCTCCTCCGATGTGATAGTACTGGTGATCTATACCCACTCACCTTCCCTTCAAGAAATCAAGTTCAAGTCTCACCCGCATCTACCTTCTTGGCCGTGTCACAAGATACTTGGCACCAACGTCTTGGACATCCCGGCATTAATATTTTGCGTTCTTTAAAACCTTGTTTACATTTGCTTTCAAATTCTATTAAGAACTCTTCTATTTGTCAATCTTGTGTGTTTGGAAAACAAATTAGATTTCCGTTTCGTGATTCAAATAATTGCACTTATATGCCATTTGACATAGTTCACAGTGATTTATGGACGTCGCCGATATTATCGTCTAACGGATGTCGTTACTACGTTCTCTTCTTAGACGACAAAACCAATTTTTTGTGGACTTATGCAATTGCTAATAAATCACAAGTTTTTTCTAAATTTACGGAGTTCCACAAATTTATCACAACCCAATTTCGCACTTCCATCAAATGCTTTCAATGTGACAATGGGCGTGAATACAATAACAATTCCTTCCACCAGTTTTGTCAAAATAATGGCATGACATTTCGTTTTTCTTGTCCCTACACCTCGTCCCAAAACGGCAAGGCGGAGCGAAAAATACGCTCCATTAATAACATCATGCGCACCATTTTGTCAAACGCATCGGTTCCTCTAAATTTTTGGCACCATGCTCTTGAACACGCCACTTACCTTCTTAACATCCTACCCACCAAAGTCTTACACAACTCCACTCCCACTCTCCAACTGTACAAACGTATCCCAACATATGATCACCTACGCGTATTTGGGTGTCTTTGTTACCCACTTTTTCCGTCCTCTACGATCCATAAATTAGCCGATAGGTCGACTCCTTGCGTCTTCCTCGGTTATCCGTCAAATCACCGCGGGTATAAATGCTACAATCTACGAACCAAACAAATTACCATTTCAAGGGATGTAATTTTTGACGAAACTACATTCCCTTTTGCCAACCTATCTAACCCATCCTCTACCACACCTTCTCCCTATGACTTTCTAACAAATGAAAACCACCCATCTACTTGGTACCCACCCACTTACAACGACCCCACTTCACCACCTATTTCACCCTCACAAACTCCCACACCCACCTCAGCTGTACCAAGAAACACATCCTCACCATCCCATACATCCCACCCTCCCATGCACCATGCAACTTCCTTTTCTCCATCTTTATTAAACCCACCATTCTCCATCCCACAGAACACACCAACGTCCCAAACCACTCCATCCTCACCCTCACATCTGAATGCTACCCCTTCTGTCATATCCCCACCACATCCACATTCCACCTCCCACACCATCCCACACAACAACGTCACTCCCTCTGTTGCTTCGCCTATCGTACCACCACCACCTCCACCACCACCACCACCACCACCACCTACACCATCGACTCGTTCGGTCACCACTCGATCAATGTCCGGCATCTACAAACCGAAACAACCGTTCAATCTTCACGTTTCGCATTCTATCTCTCCTATACCGAAATCCCCAATCGAAGCCCTTTCCAATCCGGACTGGAAAAATGCCATGCTCGATGAGTTTCGAGCACTTATTGATAACAAGACTTGGGATTTAGTACCAAAACATCCGGATATGAACATCGTTCGAAGCATGTGGATTTTCCGACATAAAAAGCGGGCCGATGGTACTCTTGAGCGTTACAAAGCGCGCCTTGTATGTGATGGTCGGTCACAACAAGTGGGTGTGGATTGTGGAGAGACTTTTAGTCCGGTTGTTAAACCGGCCACTATAAGGACAGTTCTTTCAATCGCAATATCCAAGTCTTGGCCTGTACATCAACTAGACGTCAAAAACGCCTTTTTACACGGGAACCTTGGTGAAACGGTTTACATGCATCAACCAGTGGGATTTCGGGATTCGAAATATCCGAACCATGTTTGCTTGTTGAAGAAATCCCTTTATGGACTCAAACAAGCCCCACGAGCATGGTATCAACGTTTTGCCGATTACGTTTCTACAATGGGGTTTCGTCACAGTCAATGTGACCATTCTTTGTTCATCTTCAAGGAAGAAACTCACATGGCCTTCATTCTCCTTTATGTCGATGACATTTTATTGGTTACATCCACCAATGCCCTCCGAGAACGATTCATGCACCTTCTATCTAGTGAGTTTGCTATGAAAGACCTAGGTCCCATTAGCTACTTTCTTGGGGTTTCGGTCACACACACTGTTGGTTCCCTATTTCTTTCACAAGAAAAATATGCCCTGGAAATTCTTGAACGAGCCGGACTCGCGGATTGTAATCCAGCCGCAACACCAGTCGATACCCAACAGAAGTTAAGCACCAAAACCGGTACACCATTGGACAACATCACAGAATATCGCAGTCTTGCGGGCGCCTTGCAATACCTAACTTTCACCCGACCCGACATTTCTTATGCCGTTCAACAAGTATGTCTTCATATGCATGCACCGACTACCTCTCATATGCATGCATTGAAACGGATTTTACGTTACATAAAAGGCACTATTGCTTTCGGGCTACATCTATACCCGTACCGAGCCCCATCTTTAATCTCCTACACTGATGCGGATTGGGGTGGGTGCCCCGACACAAGACGTTCGACATCAGGTTATTGTGTATACATGGGCGATAATCTCATTTCATGGTCTTCAAAACGTCAACCCACGTTGTCTAGATCAAGTGCCGAAGCGGAATATAGGGGGGTTGCTAACGTTGTATCAGAAATCTGTTGGCTTCGAAATCTACTTCTTGAGTTACATCATCCTCCGACGTATGCCACACTTGTATACTGCGATAATGTTAGTACCATTTACTTAACGGGTAACCCCGTTCAACATCAACGTACTAAACATATCGAAATGGATATTCACTTTGTCCGAGAGAAAGTGGCTAAAGGTGAAGTTCGTGTCCTACACGTTCCATCGAGGTATCAAATAGCCGACATTTTCACTAAAGGTCTACCAAAAGTTCTATTCGATGATTTTCGGTCCAGTCTCAACATCCGTGATCCTCCCGTTAAGACTGCGGGGGAGTATTAGTATATGTAAATTATTATGTTATAATTGTGATTATATTTTCCATACATAGAGTAGGCCAGCTGTACTATGTAATCTCTATATATGATTCCTAGAAATCAATAACAAAACACACAGTATTATTCCTATTTTCAAAACCAACGAAATCAATGAAACAATGATTTTCTTTGTTTTAATATCTTTTCCATTTAGTAAATCAGTAAAAATACATGCAACACTCATATGAATATTAATTCATTCCTCTTTGAATTACACTTATACATCTATTAAATGATTAACCAAATTTTGTTACAATCTTTTCGTTATATATTAACGGGTCATATTTAGATAAAATACCATGTCTAAAGAATTAATTATTTAACTTACCAATAATTAGAACGTTTACATATTTCATGGTTAGGGTAATCACTCCTAGGAATCTTCATGCACAAAGTTGGTAATCTCAATATTCCATCAATCCCGCTATCGGTTTAGCATTACCATACGCAAAACTGTGAGTATACTTGAACCCCTTTTCGTTTACCACTTTTCGGGGTGTAACATGTTATTTATAAACTTACACACAAACTTTATTCATATTGCACAACCATTACTCATACACGCATGCTTATTTGATTACTTGATACTTTAAACTTGGGTTTATGACATCTTGTGTTAGGCTTATCATTAACTTCGTACGAGCCTATTCGTGACATATATAGCGCTATAGGATTAACGCACCGCCCGTAGACTTGAGGTTATGTCATGAGCATATTGTGTTCATCATTGGTTTGATATGTTCAACACATGCCGATTTTATTGTTTGTCTTGTATCAAGAGCTTGCCACATGGAATTGTTTGAAACCTATCTTTTTTTGCTACGTATAAACAAACCTGTATACTCGCCTTTGCTTTTGCATTGAACTTTATTTTAAACATGTTACAGGTTGAAGATGACGACGCTTTGAAATTGAAGTAGTGATGATGCTTAGATACACACTTAGACGTCTTAAGTTTTATTGTGTTGTATCAATTTGTACTTGTTTGTTGTATTCTTGTATTGAACGTATTGTATATCACGTTGTTTTATTTGATTTCAACCTTTGTAATTGACTTTTAGAAACGAAATGAAGTCCATTATTTAATTATTGTCAAAAATTGTGTTATGAAGTCTCTTGTAGTCTCGTTTTCGTTTCACTCCGATGTTTCCGCCATCGGTTGGGGTGTGACAACACTGGTTTGTATGTTTTCAAATCCTCAAATCATTTAATTTTAAACTTGTTTTCACATATAATACAATCGCGTCCAAGGGCCATGCGACTTACATGTGTATAATGTGGTTGAAGAGTATCTTGAATCACAAGCCATCTTATCAGAGTCGGCCCCTGAGAATTCAGGTGCCATTTTCGAGCTTTGAAAAACGTGTCGCATCTTGGGGACAAATGATAATGTAAACTATTTTTTTAAACAACGATTAAAGTTATAGCAATAAATATTAGGAATAATTGATTTTAATGATTCAAACTATTTTGGCCGGCAACGATCCCAACTTCAAAAATAACCAGTAGTGGTCTCAGTTTTTCACATGTTGTAAATTAATAAACCTTTACTAATCCAATCTTAATTTCTTATTGTCCCCTTTATCTTTTTCGGTTTACTAATACAACATCGATTTCAGGTTGGGTTAGAACTTGATTTTGGTTCTCAGCAGTCAGCCCGGTTTGGATATGCATCAGGACCCGCATCCTTTTTTCTTATTTTCTTTTTCCTGTTCACATCCACCTCTTAAGCCCAGCCCAAAAAGAAAGAATATTTTTTTGTTGGATAAAAGCCCATTGCATTTGGGTTGCATATTGCACACAGAGGACGAGCATCTAGGTTATATTTCTGCTACGCTGCAAACTAGAAAAATCGCCGCTGCCCTACCCTATGCAAGCCAGCCTCTATCCGCTGTTGAAATCGGCTGCTAGCTGTTTTTTATGCTTACTAATCAACCAGAGGTTCGTAACTATGTTTATTTTGCTATTTTAATGTTTTTTTGGTTCATTCGTTGTATAAATAGGTAGAAATTGTTGTTGTAAATTCGGGAAAAAAACGGATTGATCAGATGAAGTTTCTTTTACTACTAATTGTTTTGATCTTTTCAAACGCGACATGAAACCTAAATGATTTTTTCACCCACAGTTTTTTATAGATTGACTCACAAAACATTTTGAAATATATATTATGTTAACCATCTTTCATTTCATAGCCCGTTTTTTGTGTGATTCTCACATTACATTTTCTTTTAAATTCTTCACTTTCAGTTGATTGGAACGCTTGATTCGAGCTCTCTCTGAATTTTATTTGATCTACAGGTAATGGCGTTTGTTGTGAAAGTGTTTGAACATCTTAAAATTCATTTGGAAGAGTTAAAAAAGCCACCTAAGATGTTTGGTTACAAAGTTATTAAAGTTGTGGATTTGGAAATGTGTATGACACTCTAAAGGGCGAAACATGGTTGCTATTGAGCGTATTAAATTCATTAATTTAAGCGATTTCACCCTGAGTTTTGGAAGGAGATCATTATGCTTTCCCGTTACATCTCTAGGAATCTGACGTCGTGATCTCTCTTGTCGGATTTTGTGATGAGAAATGTGGATTTTGTGATGAAAAATGCGGATTTTGTGATGAGGAATATGAGAAGATCCTTGTACAAGTATTCATCTAATGCAATCCGAAACAGTCTGTTAAACTCCACTATTGCTACATGGACACAACGTCTCAAGATATGTCGCAAGCGGGCTAGCCTACCTTCGTATTTGTTTGTGTAAAAAACAAGATGCAATTATTGGTTAAAGAGTATCAAAGGTGTTGTATAAAAAATGTTATCTCTTAGTACATAAAATAAATTTTAATAATTTACGTCTAGTGAAAACTTCTTTTTTAATGTTTTCATCAATTAGTTAGCTTGTATGTCTTGATTATCATTTGGTTTTGCCGTTTTGGTTGAATTGGTTATGAAATTGCATTTTAGGTATACGTTTCATGTATTAATGAGTTGACATTTTGTTATGATTTAAATGAATATTTATTAGAAATTGTTATTTGATTATGATTTACATTGTTATTGAATATGGTGCTTTCGAAAGCTTCTTATCAATGTGATAACCAAAAGGATTTTATAAACTTTTAGTGTGGTCATATTCAAGGTACTTTGTGGGATATTATGATTTTATAAACGATTAGATTTTAGTGCAAATTTGTAAAAAAGAACACGAACATAAGAATTCAGAAAAGTTCAGTGCAATGAATGGTTAAGATTTTGTAAAAGAGGAATACACTAATGTGCTTTTCAGGTAATTCAAGCCAAAACGTTAAGCATAGATTAAGTTGAACCTTTTTCTTTGTATATTTAACGTATCAATCATAAATTTTTTTCTCATCTTTCATAGGCTTCCGCTTTGAGGTAGACCGTATCATACTTATTGCCTCATACTTAGACCACCCGTAGTGGGGCGTTTTTTTAAAAAAAAATTGAAAAAAAACGCCCCAAAACGCCCCCCACCCCATTACACCCGGCGTTTTGGGGCGTTATTTTCAAATAAAATGGAAGTGGGCGTGATTTTTAAAACGCTGAAGTTTACTTAATGTGGCCAATGGGAGTCTGACAACCTACTTTTTGTATGTGCTTGTGTTTGACCAGCCAATCCATTTGTTTCCTCTTTTTTTTTTAATGATTGAATGGGGGTTATTGGCATAATGCCTCACTACGCCACTTTTGCTATAATGCCCCAACGCTGACTAGGACGCCACGTGTCGGATAATGCCCCATGGTGGGGGCATTATAACCCACTACCACTACACATGGTCTTATAGGCTTCCATCTAAGACTTATATACATTACATTTAAAAAAATTATATTAACTATTGTCATTTGACTATTTTCCAAAAAAAAAAAAAAAAAAAAAAAAAAAAAAACCCTTATTCGTAAAATCAAATTAAATTCACACTTAAATTTACAACAAAATAGATCTTAATTCAAGAGTAATAGGATTATAATCTCCACAACCCCTAAGGCCCTAACCTCTGGTTTCACTAGCTTAATGAAGATCCGACGTCACCATCATCTCTGGAACTTGTGGTGGAGTCTGGTTTAATCTCTTCCAACTTCTGAAGAACGAGCTGAACATCCGACTGATCCCATGGTGATATATACATACATTTCAAAAACAGTGTCAAACTATTCAATAACTCGTCGTGACCAACTGCATAAGCATCTTTTATCAATTCATTATTAAAGAAAATCTCATTAGGGGTTCATTCTCCTTCCACAATAAAAGCCACCCATTGTGGTAAGTATAGACCATTAATCGCCTCTCTGGTGATTTCTCGATTAGGAGCTCTAATATTATCACACCCAGAATATTGTTCGTTGTGAAACTTCTGTGGACTATATTGTGGAGGCTATGCAAACCTCTAGCCACTCCTTTTACTATTTGCATACTTATTCACCAATATACCTGCGTTTCGGGTCCTCCAGTTGCATTCATGTCAACAAAATGAAGTGTCTTTAACACGAAATGATTCGAATTTTAAAGAATTACCATATAGATAAATAAATTATATGCAAACTTGTATTTACAACGAAACAAATCTTGATTCAAGGATGATAGAATCATAATCTCCACTATCACTTACCTCCATTTTCACTAGCTTAATGAAGGTCTAGCACCACCATCATCAACTAATCTCTTCTAGCTGCTAAAGAACCAGGTGAACATTCGATCGACCCTGTGGTAATGGATGAACACATCGCATAGCCAGTTTCAAACTATTCAACAACTCATCATCACCAACTGTATCATCTTCCATCAATTCATGATCAAAAACCTTACTAGTCCACTCTTTTTTCGCCGTCAAAACCACCCATTGTGGTAAATCTTGAACCTCTCCTGGTGATTTGCCAGTTAGGAGTTCTAACATTATCATTCCCAAACTGTAGACATCGGCTTTTGTATTAGCTTTGTTGAGTGTTGTAACCTCGGGGGCCTGGTAGCCAAGATTATAGGCTGTTGAAACCATATGTGAGTGTTCATCGGTAGTCATGAGTCGTGACAGCCCAAAATCAGAAATCTTGGGGTTAATGTTCTCATCAAGCAAAACGTTGCTTGATGTTAGATTTCCATGGATTATATTGTGATGGGTGTGGAGGCTTTGCAAACCTCTAGCCACTCCTTTTGTTATTTGCATTCTTGTTGGCCAATCTACCCGTTGTTTGGGTCCTTGAGCTGCATTCAAGTCGGCAAAAGCAAGTATCTTGAGTACAAAATAATCACAAAGTTAAAGAATTATCAAACCTATAGGATTAAATAACCTAGTTACCGGTTTTATGCAATATTTTCATAGCGTTACCGCAGCCACATTATTTACTAGTTGGACTGGTCTAAACTAACCCGTTTAAAAACCAATTGAGGTAATAGTTAACGTAAAGTAAATTATGGAAGTACTGTACGTTATCTTTGGGTGTGGATTTGATGTATTAACAAAACATGAAGGTACATAAGCAATGATATATTGGAAAACAAAATTAACAATTCTAGCATAATAGTCCACATTCACCTAGTCACCATCATAACCAGTCAGCCCAAATGAATACGATTCAGGAGTAGCGAACTGGCCAACCGGGCTGGTTGTTTAGCGCTTACGAAAAGAGAGAACAATGTTTTTTTTTTATTCTTGTTTGTTTGAAAAAAGAAGAATAATAAAATAATAACGGAAGAACATGGGGGCTAGTTACCACTTACCATGGAGAAAAGCAGCACGACTTCCTTTGCGCATGTAATCAAAAACGAGAATTTTATCTCCATTTGGATCCAAATAACAAGCCCTCGTTGCTAAAAGATTCGGATGCCTAACTTTCCCAATAAATTCTAATTCAGCTTCAAATTCTGTATCACTTTTAGTAACCTTTATTCTCAGTCTTTTTACTGCAACTTCAAAACCATTTTCTAATGTTGCCTTATAATCACTCCCATATATGCTTGTCCCCATTGTCTCTACTTTTGCGCAAAAAAGATCAACGACTGTGAAAGGCATTGTACTATCAAAGTAGCTAATTACCACTTTGCCCGTGTTAAGAAAGAGCACCCCTTTGCCATTGGAGAGAGGTACGCTCAATTCATCAACGCGTCTGGATTTGTGAGAAGTGGGAACATTAGTCATATTCATATCATGACGCTCTTGAAACTGAAGTGCAATCTCAAGCTTTTTCACAAGAAAAGACGTTGTTGGGCGTCGTTCACGAGAGTCGTGCGAACACTGGAATGCAATGTCTGAAAAAGTTTTCAACGAAGTTGGGTCCATATGTGGCGTGAGATCTTTAAAGATAATTTGGCGTAACTTGTTATCTTCGTAGTTTTTTTTCCATTTAGGCACTAAAATCTCTAACGGGTTGGTGTAGCATAATCTCCCACAGAGGACTTCAAATAAGACGACACCAAAAGAGTATATGTCTGATTCTTTGGTTAGGGAGCACGTCTTCATATATTGGGGATCACAGTAGCCAAGGGTACCTGCAGCATTGGTGATCACATACGTGTGCTTCTGATTAGCAGGTCCTATTTTTGAAAATCCCATATCAGAAAGTTTAGCGTTTCAGTTGTCATCTAGCAGGATGTTGCCACTTTTTATATCTTTATGGATAACTCTTTGGTGAGTGTCCTTGGGATCGTGAAGGTGGGCTAACCCCTTCGCAGCATCAAGGCATATCTTGATACGATCTGTCCACGTGACGTGAGAGCAGGGGAGCTTAAATGACGATCGAGGCTTCCATTAGATGCATGCTCATACACAAGGATCTTCTCACCATCCTCGTCACAAAATCTGAGAAGATAGATCAGATTCTTATGTTTGCAATGAGAAAGCATCACAATCTCCTTTAAGAACTCAGAGTATCCTTGCCCACAATTACTATTTGTCAGAACTTGATAATCAAACTTTTATTATGATGAATCAAATACAAAAAACCAGAACAAATCAGTCGGCACAGATTAACAGCCAAACAGTGAACAAATATCTCCAACTGGATGATCTAATACAGGAGAAGGTAAACAACCCTAGACTCACGAATTAACTTGTGAGGATATGGTATTTTAAGAGAGTAGAGAATGATGAGCACGAAGGATGAAATGCTTCAATGATTGAAAGCCGGAACCATCTTCCCATTATATGGGCTAAACCCTAAACACACCAGCGAGACACCAGCTGTCCTCAACGGCTACAAGCCCAAGGAAAGACTGTCTTTAACGGCTACAGGCCCAAGGAACGGAAGCCCAGCAGGAACGAGTCCGAGACACAAGGTGCCCAACCTCACAAACAAATTAAAAGGAAATGGTTAACGAACAAAACAACTTATATAAAGTTTTATAAATAAGGAGAACATTTATACTAGAATTATACATGTATTTTAACATCCCCCCTCAGTGTAAATGTGCAAAAAGGTTGGAGAGGCCTAATGACTTACACATGTCAGAATGGGCCTTTGGCAGCAAGCCTTTGGTGAATATATCAGCCAGCTGATGTTCAGTTTTAACTCCATATGTTTTGATCAACCCTGAAGCAATTTTCTCCCTTAAAAAGAACAAGTCAACTTCGAAATGTTTGGTTCTGTCGTGAAAGACAGGATTGGCAGCAATGGACAGGGCTGTAGTGTTATCACATTTTAGCTGAACTGGAATATTCACGTCAACTTGGAGTTCTCTCAAAACATTTAGAAGCCACAACACTTCACATGTGGCACTACACATGGATCTGTATTCTGCCTCGGCAGAAGACCTTGAAACAACACTTTGTTTTTTACTTTTCCATGATATCAAGGATTCACCAAGGAATATGCAGAAACCTGTAACAGATCTTCGGCTGTCCACACATTTAGCCCAGTCTGAGTCTGCAAAGGCGGTTAGCTGAAAAACATGGCTCCTTTTAAACATAATCCCAGTACCAGGAGCACCTTTAAGATATTGATGTGTGTAAAATGCAACATATAAAACACATCAATTAAGGCATAAAACTAACCCTTTTTAAGTACTAATGTTGGAAAAAGAGTGTTTTTGTCTTCCTTTTGTATTTTCAGGATGAAATGAGCTCAAAATCACAAAAGAAGCAAAAAGACCACTAATTCTACCATAAATACAAGAAAAGGAACAAAAGTAGACTGCCCGGACCCTCAACGGCACCTCCCAAAGCAAAAAGAAAGAAACAGAGTCTGAACACGCCCCGTGTCCAGCGAACACGGGGGCGTGCCCAGGAAGCAGCAGAAAAGACAAACCAGTAGAAGCTTCCATTGCCCACCACGGGGCCGTGTCCAGCGAGCACGGGGGCGTGGTGAAAGTACAGCAGGCGCATTAATTGTAATTCGCAATTACAATTAATGAGGAGAGAGAGTGTCAGGCGGGCACGGGGCTGTGTCCAGCGGACACGGGGCCGTGTCCAGCCCTCTGTTCAGCCTATAAATAGAGGAGCTTGGCTTCATTCTCTCTCATCCCTTGGCACACCACCTCTCTCACACCTCATCCACCACCCACCACCACCATAACACCATCATCCACCACCATCATCCATTGTCCATCGTAGAGTGTGTGAGTCGTCTCGGGATCCAAGATTGATCGTAAGAGTTCTTGACAATCAAGGCCATGTTTGCCTAAGTCTCTTACATCACTTGGTGAAGACAAGTGTTTAGTATAATACTTTTTATTTTTAATCTTTTGCACTTTTTATTTGGTTTTGTATTAATGACTTTAATAACTAGTTACTTATGTTGAAGGTGATCTTTCCTTATCGTTTGTCCGTGGTGTCTTGGCATTATTTTACTGTCTATATAAAATAAAAAATTTTCACCATTCATATCTCCACGGTCTATATGGAGGTATGTTGGCTACCTGGTCGGGGGTTAAGGGAACGGTTTGGTAAGGGTCTTGCCCTTGTTCAGCGTTTAGAGGTCCTGCTTGGGACCTGGGTCAAATTTAGTAGGATCTCCTTCAATGCCCATAGGTATTGGATGGCGGGGATCCAAACTCTTTGACCCCCTCATAAGTTAACTACTATTAATACTATAACCCGGCTATTTAAGACTGTATCTCTGCTGACTCAGACTACTTAGCCGAGGGTAACGTCACCGCCAGAAGCGGGGCCTACCACAATTTGCATTAATAACTTAATTCATTATCTTTCAATAATCCGACCCTTTAGGATTGTATCCTTGCTGACTCAAACTACTGGGTTGAGGGTAACGTCGCCTTCAAAAGAGGGGCCTACTACAATAACTAAGATAATCTCTTAAACCAGTGCAAAAGTGCGAAAATAATCAAAGGTTATACTAATACACGTGTCGGATCCAAGTGATTCATCTTGTCTATCTGTTTTTATTTTATTTTTATTTTCAGCATTTAGTTAGTTTTTATTTTTTTTAGTTTAAAATATTTTTCTAACCTTTTGATTTGATTAGACGTTGAGGATAAACCGGTATTAAAAGCTCTTGTGTCCTTGGACGACCTCGGTATCTTACCAACACTATACTACGTCCACGATGGGTGCACTTGCCCATATGTGTGTTTAGTGTTAGTGAGTATCGTGTTTTATAAATTTAAAACTTGGCTAAAAGTGTAAAAATGGCTTAAATATACATCTAAAATATACTACACTTCACGCACATCAAGTTTTTGGCGCCGCTGCCGGGGACACAAGGATTTTAAGAAAGTTAGGAATCAACGGCCTAATCATATTTTTATTTTTCTTTAATTTTTAGGATTTTTTTTCTTAGATTTTTAGCTTCTGCAGAGCTCAACACGGGGCCGTGCCTGCTGAACACGCCCCGTGCTCAATCATTGGAACTGGCAATCCTGTTTTAAGTCAGACAGTAGGCTGAACACGGGGCCGTGTCCACTCAACACGCCCCCGTGCCCAAGGTTCAGTTACTGAAAACAGAACCGTTAGATCCCAGCGGTTAGTAATTTCTGACACAAACATGAGTGATAGTAATTCTTTTTACTTTCGGCACTCTTATGGTTTGTGGTGTCGAATATGTGGAGGCGAACATGAGGAATTAAAATGTTTTTTCCTCACTTATAGGCCCCACTATATAGACCCACCGATTCCTTGTAACCTTAAGAGAGGCGAAAGTAAAAATAAGCACTATTTCTCCCTCGAATGCGCCCAGCCAGATATTCTAGGAGAAATGCTCCTTGACGAGCTATTTCAACTAGAAGAACTACTTCTCAATTGGTCAAAAGAACTTAGGAAGGATTTTTTAGATCCATCTCAAGATGATGACCATGAGGAAATGTTGGAACCGCATTCCGACAACCTCGTTGCTCCCGAAAATACCTTCTTACCTAGAAAAGACGCGGACGATAGTCGTCCCTGTGCCGATTGTGCCGTGAAGGACTCCCCATCGACTTCGTTCGATGCATACATAGACCTGAGCGATTCGGCATACACCTTCTTTAACGAGAGCCCGGGAAAGGGTTGGACTTGTCCACCTAGAATGAAAATAGGAATTACCCTCACCGACAACCTCTTGCGTTCTCGCCTTAGTATAGGACAATTAAGGTATCTTAGGCACTATGGGGTTGTTCCAACAAGTCAAGAGCCACCCGATATAGATTAGCTCCTTAGTAAAGACAAAACTTCATAAGACAGCTTTCTGACACGGGGCCGTGCCCGGCCAACACGCCCCCGTGTCCATCAAAAGATTCCCCTCTATCAGAACGTCAGAATACGGACAAACTGTGTCAGAATTTCATCTGCACACGGGGCCGTGTCTAGCGGACACGGGGCCGTGTTCAGCAGGCTGTCATTTTCTATAAATGCAGCCAAAAATCCTGCACATTTGGACCAACTTGGGGACAGAGATTTGAAGGAATCTTCTCTCAAACAATCCTAGGTAAGTCTAAAAGAAGTTTCCAACAACCCATCTTGTCCTTTCCTCTTCTAGACATTTCCTTCTTCTTCATCTTTCTTCAAGAACTACCATGAAAAGTTTGAATTTTCAATCTTTGTGGTAGGGAACAATGAGTTTTGATCATAGAATCTTGGTAAAAACATGTTATGTAACACTGTTTAAAGTTATTTACTGTCAAAAGGCTTGCATAAACTCAGAAAATAACTTAAAAACCCAAGATTCCTTGCTCCAAAATTCTGCAGAAAGATGAACACGGGGCCGTGCTCAATGAGCACGGGGCCGTGTCCAGAAACTGTTTCGTCATATAAACTGCTTTTGGTTTATTTTTCGTAGAATGGCGAGTGAAAACAGCGAAACATCATCCGTTCATTCCTCAAACAGCCGAAGGGGAAGGAGGCCTTCCGTTGAAGCTACACTTGTACACTACGTGATAGCGCTAAGGGAAGCTCTCGACGAAATGACGTCAGTGGAGGAGGTCCTTATTGACCGTATTAACGATCTTACAATGGGACTTGAAAGCAGCTTCCAAGAAATTAACCTTTTGCACCAAAGGTTAAACATTTTGGTAGCACCCCCTATGGAACCAGTCCTCCCACAACAAGACTGGAACTTAGCACTCGGTGTTAACAACCCTACCGGGTGGGGAGACTTTCCCACAGAACCTCCTATGGAAAACCCACAAGAAGTTCCAGCGGAAGTTGAAACTCCTCAAACCAATGCAAGCGAACCCTCTTTTCTCCTTCCAAGGGAGGTAGAGGAGTGGCTTGCCGACATATGAGGAGAACCGCACTCGAAAGGAGGAATTCTACAAAGCCTTATCTAACCAAGACTAGTATCTTCTTGGAAATTTTGCTAAATTAAAATAAAACGTAGGGCTAGAACTCCATAAGTTTAATATCTATATAACTTTTATCTTTATGTAATGTCTCTCTATGATTTGCAATGTTATGATGGTTTTTATGATTGATGGTTGTTTTGAGAATAAAACACACTCATGGTGGTAATGGATGAAAAAGGGAACGAGAAAAAATGGAACCATGCACGAAGAACAGAGCAACCCGACAAAAATCTCCATCACAGAAGGCTCAACACGGGCCGTGCCCAACCAACACGGCCCCGTGCTGAGCCCCTGCAGAAAAATCACCCAGTTCAGGTAACTGGACACGGGCCGTGTTCAGCGGACACGCCCCCGTGTCCAGGCTTCTGTTTCAATTCTGTAATTTTTGTTACTGGCACTTGACCACGGGGCCGTGTCCAGGATGCCAGTAACAAAAATCTTTGCTTTTTAACACACTTTTATACATTCTAATCAACCAAAAACTTTATTTTTGGACACATTGAGGACAATGTGTAACTTAAGTGTGGGGGGGATGCTAAAACCTTGAAATTTTGCAAAATCCTAAACACAAGCCTTACACAAAACTCTATTGGAACCGCTAAACACCCCAAATTTTTTCAAAAACTTTTTCATTTTTTTCATTTTTTTTTACTTCTCTTAGTTTAAGTTGGGAATAACAAGTTCTAAAAAGGTTATATTTTTACAAGTTTACAACCGATAGCGTCGTGATAAAAAAAAAAGAACCAACATAAGAAAATTATGAAACGGCATAACAAGTCTAGTTTAAAATTCGATTATATATGCTTGGTCACATTAAAAACTCATTCCCACAAAAGTGAGTTTTGAGCCTTTATTGAGCATAAAAAATACACATATTTAGATTAAATGCTCATTTTTCGTTTCTTGTGTGAATAGCCGCTCGGTCCTTACAAATCTAGAACTTGCCACGACGATACATTCCCGGTCCTTACCAACTTAAACCCAAGTAAGTAAATGATGGAGGCATTAGGACTAACCATTTTTCTTTCAAAACCATTATTTTTCATTTTTTTTACCTACCCAAAATCCCCCTAAGAAAACCCTTTTGAGCCTAAACCTTTCATTTCATTACCCCAAAACCCCTTTTTACCCACCAAAAACTTTTTTTATTTATTTTTTTTTAGTAACAAGTTCGCTTTTTCGTAAACTCACCTTTTTATGTGACAAAAAAAAATGATGATGAAGTCAAAAACAAACAAAGGCTATAAAAAGCTTGTTTGAGAAATACTTCAAAAATAATAGGTCACTAAAAACAAGGTATTTTACGAAAACCGACACTTGCTACGATTTTCGCCCTTTTTACTAACCACTAACCAACCACCCACCTTTAAACCCAAACCTTCACCCAAAAAGTCCTCTTGATATTTACAAAGGTAAAAAGTTAAAAAGGAGGAGGATTGATTGTTTGGCAAGCCTATGGAAAGACGTAAGTTCCGTGCCGCTCTCGAGTGATTCACTAAAATATACACCTTCGGCCGAGTGTTGAGTGATCTCCCGTGAGGTATGTGAACTTGTATATAAATGGAATTTTAATAAGGCATGCTATGCCCAATAAGTAATTTATCTTATGAAAAGTTCAAAATAAATCATAACGAATAGGATTGTAAATAAATAAAAATAAAGCCTATAAAAACCTTGGATTCCCGACACTCTAGGACAAGCTAAAAAAAAAAAAAAAAAAAAAAAAAAAAAAAAAAAAAAAAAACTTCTCTTCTACCTATTCCATTTGGGAGTGTAAGCCACATTTAAAGAGTTTTGCTTGAGGACAAGCAAAAGTTCAAGTGTGGGGGTATTTGATGTGTGTAAAATGCAACATATAAAACACATCAATTAAGGCATAAAACTAACCCTTTTTAAGTACTAATGTTGGAAAAAGAGTGTTTTTGTCTTCCTTTTGTATTTTCAGGATGAAATGAGCTCAAAATCACAAAAGAAGCAAAAAGACCACTAATTCTACCATAAATACAAGAAAAGGAACAAAAGTAGACTGCCCGGACCCTCAACGGCACCTCCCAAAGCAAAAAGAAAGAAACAGAGTCTGAACACGCCCCGTGTCCAGCGAACACGGGGGCGTGCCCAGGAAGCAGCAGAAAAGACAAACCAGTAGAAGCTTCCATTGCCCACCACGGGGCCGTGTCCAGCGAGCACGGGGGCGTGGTGAAAGTACAGCAGGCGCATTAATTGTAATTCGCAATTACAATTAATGAGGAGAGAGAGTGTCAGGCGGGCACGGGGCCGTGTCCAGCGGACACGGGGCCGTGTCCAGCCCTCTGTTCAGCCTATAAATAGAGGAGCTTGGCTTCATTCTCTCTCATCCCTTGGCACACCACCTCTCTCACACCTCATCCACCACCCACCACCACCATAACACCATCATCCACCACCATCATCCATTGTCCATCGTAGAGTGTGTGAGTCGTCTCGGGATCCAAGATTGATCGTAAGAGTTCTTGACAATCAAGGCCATGTTTGCCTAAGTCTCTTACATCACTTGGTGAAGACAAGTGTTTAGTATAATACTTTTTATTTTTAATCTTTTGCACTTTTTATTTGGTTTTGTATTAATGACTTTAATAACTAGTTACTTATGTTGAAGGTGATCTTTCCTTATCGTTTGTCCGTGGTGTCTTGGCATTATTTTACTGTCTATATAAAATAAAAGATTTTCACCATTCATATCTCCACGGTCTATATGGAGGTATGTTGGCTACCTGGTCGGGGGTTAAGGGAACGGTTTGGTAAGGGTCTTGCCCTTGTTCAGCGTTTAGAGGTCCTGCTTGGGACCTGGGTCAAATTTAGTAGGATCTCCTTCAATGCCCATAGGTATTGGATGGCGGGGATCCAAACTCTTTGACCCCCTCATAAGTTAACTACTATTAATACTGTAACCCGGCTATTTAGGACTGTATCCCTGCTGACTCAGACTACTTAGCCGAGGGTAACGTCACCGCCAGAAGCGGGGCCTACCACAATTTGCATTAATAACTTAATTCATTATCTTTCAATAATCCGACCCTTTAGGATTGTATCCTTGCTGACTCAAACTACTGGGTTGAGGGTAACGTCGCCTTCAAAAGAGGGGCCTACTACAATAACTAAGATAATCTCATAAACCAGTGCAAAAGTGCGAAAATAATCAAAGGTTATACTAATACACGTGTCGGATCCAAGTGATTCATCTTGTCTATCTGTTTTTATTTTATTTTTATTTTCAGCATTTAGTTAGTTTTTATTTTTTTTAGTTTAAAATATTTTTCTAACCTTTTGATTTGATTAGACGTTGAGGATAAACCGGTATTAAAAGCTCTTGTGTCCTTGGACGACCTCGGTATCTTACCAACACTATACTACGTCCACGATGGGTGCACTTGCCCATATGTGTGTTTAGTGTTAGTGAGTATCGTGTTTTATAAATTTAAAACTTGGCTAAAAGTGTAAAAAGGGCTTAAATATACATCTAAAATATACTACACTTCACGCACATCAGATATCGTAGTACCTTGAAAGCAATTTGAGTATGAGCCTCTGTAGGCTTATGCATGAATTGGGATAAATACTGCACAGAGTAGGAAATATCAGGACTAGTGTGAGATAGGTAAATGAGTTTACCTATCAGTGTTTGGTATTGAGTTACGTCAACAATCTGTGACTCTTTCTTCGTTAGGTTAGTCAAAACATGATTTTGCTCCATGGGACAGCTAGAAGGTTTGCTTCCACTCATCCCATATTCATTTAAGAGATCCATACAATATTTTCTTTGAGTAAGACACACACCATCAACAGTTTTTATCACTTCAATTCCCAAAAAAAAAAAAATTTAATAAACCGAGATCCTTTATTAAAAATTCAGTTTTCAAAAGATGTTTAACCTTATTTATTTCATCGTCATTGTTTCCGGTTAACACAATATCGTCAACATAAACAAGAAGAACGATAAGCACAGAATTAACAGATTTAATAAACAGGGAATGATCACATTTGGACTGATTAAAGCCAATTTTAACCAGCACCTGAACCAGTCTTTCATTCCACATACGTGGAGCTTGTTTCAGACCGTATAAAGACTTGTTTAACTTACACACTTTACCTTGTTTTTCAACACTTAGACCATCAGGTAACGACATATAGACTTCTTCTCTGAGGTTGCCATATAGAAAAGCATTGTTTACGTCAAGTTGATATAACGGCCAGTTATTCTGAACAGACATACTAATGACACACCTTACAGTGACCATTTTAACAACGGGAGAAAAGGTTTCCTCAAAATCTATTCCCTCCCGTTGATTAAATCCCTTCGCAACAAGTCTAGCCTTAAACCTATCAATTTCCCCTGTTGATTTGTATTTTACTTTATAGACCCATTTACACCCAATAGGTTTTTTCCCATTAGGTAAGTCAACGATATCCCACGTGTTATTCCTATACAAGGCAGATAATTCATCATTCATAGCGTCTACCCACCGTTTATCTTTAATAGCATCTTTATAAGTACAAGGCTCAACAAGTTTATTAATATTAGCAGCAAAGCACACATTTTCTTTTGGCAGACTAGAATAATCAACATACTTATCATAGTTATATCTAGCATTTCCAACAATAAAGTCCTTAAATCTTTTTGGGGCAGTTGAGGATCTAGAGGACCTTCTAGTAGGGATGGTACCCTCAGGAAGGTTTGACTCGTCATTAACACTATTAGACTCAGCCCTCACAGGACCAGTTTCATTCCTTAGGGACTCATTACTCTCAGATGAACCATCAGTCCCTGATGATTGCTGAGTATCACTATCCATAGGTGATTCAATCTCATCACTGTGTTGCTGTGTCATGGTAGGTGAGTCAGTGGTGACCTTCTCTTCATCATTGGGATTTAGGTCACTTGAAAATTCATAGTTGTCAAAAAAATTAATTGGTTTAAGTTATTTGGACCTTCTAGAATAGCATGAGATTCATTTTTGAAAGGAAATGTGGTTTCATGGAAACTAACATCTCTGGAGAAAATGAATTTTTTCTGTTCTAGACTCCACACCTTATATCCCTTTTTAAGATTGGAGTATCCCATAAATACACATTTTTCAGCTCTTTCTTCAAGTTTATCAGGATTGTTTAAAACAGTGAAGTAGCAAAGACAACCAAAGTTTTTCAAGTGATCAAGAGAAGGTTTGAAACCAAACAATTTTTCATAAGGAGAACAGCCATGTAACACAGAAGAAGGAAGCCTGTTAATTAAGTAAGATGCTGTCAGAACACATTCAGACCAGAACCTAAGAGGAACATTGGATTGAAATAGCAAAGCTCTAGCAATATTCAACAGGTGTCTGTGTTTTCTCTCCACAATACCATTTTGTTGTGGAGTGTCACACCCCAACCGATGGCGGAATCATCGGGGCGCGACACTGAGCGAAACAGATTGTCCAGAAGTTTCCACAACAACTATTATTACAAATTCAGTTAAGTGATACGTCCCATACCGTATCCCAAATAAATAAACAAGTTATCATAGAATACAACTAAACAAATAGTACTGTTTCGACAACTCAGATTCAATTTATTACAAACCAAATGTTTAAAAGTACTGCCCAGAGTCATTAAGACTCGTCCGGACAAGATCTACAGACAACTAATGCCATAAATGCTTGATCGAACAACTCCAACGGCTCCATGGCTATAGTTTATTTGCTTCTAGAGACCCCTACGTAGGCTACGACCTACAACTGCTAGATGGGCTCTAAAGCTTTATTATTGCCCCGCTTTCCTAGCAAGTAAGCATCCTAATTACCTGTCACATACGTTAAAATAAAGTCAATACATGAAATGTAAAGGTGAGCACACAAGTTTGATAATAGCATATAGAGTTCGAATAGTTTACGCATAACCGGGCACGTACACAGAGGAAAACGATGCATGTTAATTATCGACATGGGACCATCGGTACCAACGACTGCGGGTTGACCATCCGAGATGGTGCGCAATACATGATTACCACCGTAATCCATGCAAGTATTTGTCCTTAACAACCCCCGTGTGAACGGGTGCTGAGTCCAAACTATAGTACTATGTTGCTAAGGCAGGTAGATAGCACTCCACGTGTAAACATAATAAACAGCATTCATTTAGTCAAATAGCACATGCAATTTGGTTAGCGTTCAAATAGTTTATGTTTGATTGTGATTTGATAGGTAATGTATGTAACACCCAAAAGTGCTAAAAGCAAAAAGGGATCGAGTATACTCACAGTGATTGATTGTGGATTGAAGGGAGCGCTAAGAGTAGGATTAGCCTGAATAGTTCGATAGCATAACGATAAGTAACGCGGAAAAGTAAACAAGTATGGATGGATCGAATGGGCTGGTCGATCGAACGGCAGGTTCGATCGGACGGCCTGTTCGTTCGACTGGTATATCCGATCGGACAGTCCTGTTCGATCGGCCGGTTGGCTCGATCGGCTGAACCATTCGAGTGGATTGTTTCTTCCTCTAGTGTGTTTGTGTAAGAGGATTTGAACTTTTGAAGTTTTTGTTGCAGTATTTTAGAACACTGAAGTGTTCCTACCTTTTCAAGTCGTTCGATCGAACGGTTCGTTCGATCGGCTAGCTCACTCGATCGGCTAGCTCACTCGATCGGCTAGGAGCTTCAAGTTAGTCCCCAACTGAATGTCACTTCGATCGAACAGTCTGTTCGATCGGCTGACATTCTCTACTACGAACGAGTTGTGAAAATGGTCAAGTGTTGAAGCATAGTATCTCATGATCCGAACAGTAATGTTTACCAATCGGGCGACCCATTTGGTTGAACATTACTTCGTCAATACTATACTTCGAAAGTTTGGAAATGTGGGACCATGTGCTAGCCGATCGGCTGGCCCGGTCGATCGGCTGGTATGTCCGATCGGCTGGGCTATTTGAACAGCCTAGCCGTTCGGCCAGCATTCTGACCTGGTCGGCCTTTCGTCTAACACTTGGTTGTTTGTTTATTTGTCATTCTTTTAAGGTAGCTTGACAACGTGTTGAACTATGATAACCTTCGTCCCTACTTGTTCCCTGGGCTCGAACAGGAATCACCCAAGTCCGGCCGGTGAACGGTTCGGAATGTCAGTTAAGAGTTTAACCGATATCGGGTTAACCTTGTATACAGAATCCGAATCTTGAACCCCTTAACTGTTAGAAGGATTGGTTAGTCGGTTCAAGCTCCGTTTCTATGGATTTGAAAGCATTGAGTGTAAAAGAGTTGAAAGAAAGTTGGAAATCCTTCTTTCAATCCTTCACATCATGAAAATGTTTAGATCTATGCTGGATCTTAACTTGTTTATGTGGAAATCGGTTAGATCTAAGCTAATCATAGTGGAATGAGGCCAAAACATGATGTTCTTCAAGAACACCATGATGACATCACCCAAGAACACTTAGATCTTGGTGATTTCACGGTTAGAATCCAAGTTTTGAAAGATAGAAAGGTGTAGAATCAAGTAATGATCAAGATCGTACAAGAATTAGAGTGAAAACTTACCGGGATGGAGAGAAATCTGAGAAAAGGTGAAGAAGATAGCTGGTTCGGTCAGAGCTTTCCAAAAATGGAAAGTATGACAATGACAGCCCTATTTATAGGCTTCCAAAAGAGGAAAGTGGCAGCCGATCGGCTGGGAATTCCGATCGAGTGGGCTGCTCGATCGGCTGGCAAGGTGCTAGCCGATCGGCTGGCCTGTTCGATCAGGATGCTTCCTGTTCGATCCGCCACGCACTTCGGGTATTTTTGCGACGATTTTCGACGTTTCGATTTCGATGAACGATGATACGGATACGATAGAGTTCCTAGTCAAATTACTTTTAATCCCAACCACTATATCTAACACACAATCTTCTATGAGTCATGTTTCGATGTCGGTTTCGATTGAGTTCGATTGCTTTTCGAGTTTCGATTCGATTTTCGATTGATTTATTTGAATACCACACTAATCATAAAGTAAGCACGCACAAGTAACACATAAGGCACACACACACATATAATAATACCAAAATTCGCATGATTCGAGCCTCGAGTTCGATTGATTGTTAGATCGGTTGATTACTGATTGGTTAACTTTATCGCATTGTTACTTCCTATCATTCACAGTCGTACATCGGTTCGCATTAAAACACATTCGATTACTTCGATTCTTGCTGATTACAACACTTACTCCACATAATACAACTAAAACACAAAATCGACTATCTACAGTCAAAGAAAGTCAAAGTTGACTTGGACTTTGACTTTGACTTTGACATTCGAAAACACAGGGTGTTACAGCCTCCCCTTGTTTAGGGAATTTCGTCCCGAAATTAGGCTCGAAGGCTACACGACACCGTGATTTACCAATTTGATGCTTCAGATCTATTTATTTAAACAACTGCGGGTACTTGGCCTTCATGTCGCTTACGAGTTCCCAAGTGAACTCCGCGCCTCGTTTGCCTTCCCATCGGACCTTCACGATCGGGATGCGAGAGCGCCTGAGCTGCTTGGTTTGGCGATCCATGATTTCGACAGGCTTTTCCACGAAGTGTAACGTTTCGTTGACCTGAAGATCGTCAAGTGGTACGATTAGATCATGATCAGCGAGGCATTTTCGGAGGTTAGAGACATGGAAAGTCGGGTGGACGTTACTGAGTTCCTCTGGTAATTCGAGTCTGTAGGCGACTTTTTCGATTCTTTCCAGAATCCTAAAAGGTCCAACATATCGAGGCGCGAGTTTCCCTTTCTTGTCGAATCGGACTACATCCTTCCAAGGCGATACCTTTAGGAGTACGTAGTCATCAACTTCAAATTCAAGGGGCTTGCGTCTTTTATCGGCGTACCTTTTCTGTCTGTTCCGAGCTTTTACCAAGTTGTCTCTTATCTAGTGGATTTTGTCAGTCGTTTCTTGTAGAATCTCGGGACCGGTTAGTTGCGAGTGACCGATCTCGTGCCACACAATAGGCGATCGACATCTTCTACCATACAAAGCCTCGAAAGGTGCCATTTGGATGCTGGCATGATAGCTGTTATTGTACGAGAACTCCACCAATGGCAGGTGTTTGTTCCAACTACCACCAAAATCTATAACACACGCTCGGAGCATGTCTTCAAGAGTACGGATCGTTCTTTCAGTCTGTCCGTCGGTTTGAGGGTGGAAGTACTTAGATTAAGCGACGTACCAAGGGCCGCTTGAAACGTTTCCCGCAATCGCGAAGTGAACCGAGCGTCGCGATCTGAAATGATATCACGAGGCGTACCATGATTACGGATGATCTCGTCGGTGTAGATTTGGGCTAGTCGTTCCACCTTGTAGCCTTCTCGTATCGGCAAAAAGTGGGCTGACTTCGTGAGACGATCCACTATGACCCAAATACCGTCGTGACCTGATGGTGTGGGCGGGAGCTTCGTTATGAAATCCATAGCTATACTCTCCCACTTCCATATAGGTATCGGCGGTTGTTCGAGTAAACCAGAAGGTCTTTGATGTTCGGCCTTGACTCTTGCACAAGTTAAACAGCTTCCAACGTACAGAGCGATATCCCTTTTCATCCCCGGCCACCAGTACTTATAACGCAGGTCCTGGTACATCTTATCTGCACCGGGATGAATAGAATATCGGGACTTGTGGGCTTCGTTCATGATAATCTTTCGCAAATCGGTCCGCTTAGGGATCCAAATTCGGTCCAGATAATAGAATATCCCATCTGATTTGCTTACTAACTGAGCTCCATCGTGGTAGATCCTTTCTTTCTTCAATGTACGCTCGTTAAAGCAAGCATGTTGGGCTTCGCGGATAAGGGTTTCGAGGTTGTGCAGTGCTTGGATGTTTCGAGTACTGAGCACATAACTCTTTCTGCTGAGAGCGTCAGCAACCACATTTGCTTTGCCTGGGTGATAACGAATCTCACAGTCGTAATCGTTGAGAAGTTCTACCCATCGGCGTTGACGCATATTAAGCTCTCTCTTATTAAAGATGTGTTGTAAACTCCTGTGATCAGTGTAGATTGTACACTTAGTGCCATACAGGTAGCATCGCCAAATCTTCAATGCAAAGACAACCGCGCCTAGCTCGAGGTTATGGGTTGTATAGTCATTCTCGTGGATCTTGAGCTGACGAGATGCGTAGGCTATAACCTTGTCTCGCTGCATGAGAACACAGCCGAGACCAAGGTTAGAGGCATCACAGTAGACAATGAAGTTGTCGCTTCCGTCGGGCAGTGTAAGAATCGGCGCGTTGCACAACATATGCTTGAGGGTTTGAAAGGCAGTCTCTTGTGCTTTTCCCCACACAAAAGGCTTGTCCTTATGGGTAAGAGCGGTAAGCGGCACAGCGATCTTGGAGAATCCTTCGATAAATCGTCGATAATAGCCCGCTAGTCCGAGAAAAGAACGAACTTCTGACGGGTTCTTAGGCGTAATCCAGCTTTTGACAGCTTCAATCTTCGCAGGATCGACATGGATACCTCGACTATTCACTATGTGACCCAGAAACTGAACCTCCTCCAACCAGAATTCGCACTTGGAGAACTTGGCATAGAGTTGGTTCCCCTGGAGTAACTCGAGAACCAAACGCAGATGTTGCGCGTGTTCGTCCTTCGATTTGGAATAAATCAAGACATCGTCGATGAACACGATGACGAAACGGTCAAGGTATGGCTTACACACGCGATTCATCAGATCCATGAAAACCGCGGGTGCGTTGGTTAGACCAAAGGGCATAACAACAAATTCGTAATGGCCATAACGGGTTCGAAAAGCAGTCTTTTGAATCCGCAACTGATGGTATCCTTGATGTGCGTGAAGTGTGTTATATTTTTTATGAGTATTTAAGCCCCTTTTTACACTTTTAGCCAAGTTTTAAATTTATAAAACACGATATTCACTAACACTAAACACACATATGGGCAAGTGCACCCATTGTGGACGTAGTATAGTGTTGGTAAGATACCGAGGTCGTCCAAGGACACAAGAGCTTTTAATACCGGTTTATCCTCAACGTCTAATCAAATCAAAAAGTGAGAAAAATGTTTTAAACTAAGAAAAATAAAAACTAACTAAATGCTGAAAATAAAAATAAAATAAAAACAGATAGACAAGATGAATCACTTGGATCCGACACGTGTATTAGTATAACCTTTGATTATTTTTGCACTTTTGCACTTGTTTAAGAGATTATCTTAGTTATTGTAGTAGGCCCCTCTTTTGAAGGCGACGGTACCCTCAACCCAGTAGTTTGAGTCAGCAAGGATACAATCCTAAAGGGTCGGATTATTGAAAGATAATGAATTAAGTTATTAATGCAAATTGTGGTAGGCCCCGCTTTTGGCGGTGACGTTACCCTCGGCTAAGTAGTCTGAGTCAGCAGGGATACAGTCCTAAATAGCCGGGTTATAGTATTAATAGTAGTTAACTTATGAGGGGGTCAAAGAGTTTGGATCCCCGCCATCCAATACCTATGGGTATTGAAGGAGATCCTACTAAATTTGACCCAGGTCCCAAGCAGGACCTCTAAACGCTGAACAAGGGCAAGACCCTTACCAAACTGTTCCCTTAACCCCCGACCAGGTAGCCAACATACCTCCATATAGACCGTGGAGATATGAATGGTGAAAATCTTTTATTTTATATAGACAGTAAAATAATGCCAAGACACCACGGACAAACGATAAGGAAAGATCACCTTCAACATAAGTAACTAGTTATTAAAGTCATTAATACAAAACCAAATAAAAAGTGCAAAAGATTAAAAATAAAAAGTATTATACTAAACACTTGTCTTCACCAAGTGATGTAAGAGACTTAGGCAAACATGGCCTTGATTGTCAAGAACTCTTACGATCAATATTGGATCCCGAGACGACTCACACACTCTACGATGGACAATGGATGATGGTGGTGGATGATGGTGTTATGGTGGTGGTGGGTGGTGGATGAAGTGTGAGAGAGGTGGTGTGCCAAGGGATGAGAGAGAATGAAGCCAAGCTCCTCTATTTATAGGCTGAACAGAAGGCTGGACACGGCCCCGTGTCCGCTGGACACGGCCCCGTGCCCGTCTGACATTCTCTCACTTCATTAATTGTAATTGCGAATTACAATTAATGCGCCTGCTGTACTTTCACCACGCCCCCGTGCCCGCTGGACACGGCCCCGTGGTGGGCAATGGAAGCTTCTACTGGTTTGTCTTTTCTGCTGCTTCCTGGGCACGCCCCCGTGTTCGCTGGACACGGGCGTGTTCAGACTCTGTTTCTTCTCCTTTGCCTTGGGAGGTGCCGTTGAGGGTCCGGGCAGTCCACTTTTGTTCCTTTTCTTGTATTTATGGTAGAATTAGTTGTCTTTTTGCTTCTTTTGTGATTTTGAGCTCATTTCATCCTGAAAATACAAAAGGAAGACAAAAACACTCTTTTTCCAACATTAGTACTTAAAAAGGGTTAGTTTTATGCCTTAATTGATGTGATTTATATGTTGCATTTTACACACATCAATCCTGAACGTAGATCGATCATAGAGAAACATGCTGCACCTTGTAGCTGATCAAACAAATCGTCAATTCGGGGCAAAGGGTATCGGTTCTTGATGGTCAGCTTATTCAATTCCCGATAGTCGATGCACATCCGGAACGACCCGTCCTTCTTTTTGACGAAAAGGACTGGCGCGCCCAAGGAGAGGTGCTTGGGCGAATAAAGGCTTTTTAGAGTAATTCCTGGAGTTGATTCGAGAGTTCCCGCATTTTGGATGGAGCGAGTCGATACGGGGCTTTGGCAATGGGGTTAGCTCCAGGAATGAGATCGATACGAAAGTCGATATCACGACTTGGCGGTAGTTCGGGGAGATCATCAGGGAACACCTGAGGAAATTCACGAACCACTGGAACGTCTTTGACTTCAGCTTTCTTTTTCTTTCCCTTCTCCGCTACTACGATGTTGGCCAAGAAGGCTCGGTATTCCTTGCGGAGATACTTGCTGGCTTGAATACATGACATAAGCTTAAGACCTTTCGAAGTTGTTTCACCGTATACACATAGGAGATCACCATTCGCGAGCGAGAATCGAATCATCTTTTCAAAGCACACAACTTCAGCATGGTTTTCACGAAGAAAGTCCATGCCGATTATGACATCAAAACTTCCGAGTTGCATTGGAATAAGGTCGATTGGAAAGATGTGATTGTTGAGTTCGAGAGTACAATCACGGAGTACTGAGTCAACGGCAATAGTTCTCCCTGTGGCAACTTCGACTTCGAATGACGAGGATAGATATGAGCGCTTACGACTAAGGAGCTTCTCGAATTCAAATGACACAAAGCAGTTATCGGCTCCAGTATCAAACAAACATGATGCATAAATACCATTCACAAGGAACGTACCATTAACCACATTGCTATCCGCCTGAGCCTGACGGGCATTGATGTTGAAGGTTCGGGCATGGGCTGCTTGCTGCTGTTGCTGAGGCTGCTGTTGTTGCTGCTGGGGCTCTTGTTTAACCACCCTGTTCGGGAACCTGTTTGCAAAGTGGTTAGGGTCACCACATGCAAAGCAAACTCGAGCATTGACTGCTGGTGCTGGAGCTGCTTGTTGGCCTTGAGGGGCAGGGAGTAGAGCTTGGTTGACAGTAGCTTGAGCTGGAGCTTGACGAGGACCATAGCGACAGTTCGTAGTGAAATGACCGTAAAGATTACAGTGAGCGCAAAAACGACAAGCTAGACCTACTGGGTGATGATATGAACATGTCGAGCAGAGTGGGTGAGGGCCTGTGTATGCACGCTTCGCTGGCGGTGCATTGATCACTGGAGCTGAACGCTGGTGGTGCTGCTGTTGAGCTGGTACTGCTTGCAGAGGAGTAGCAGTGGTTGCGGCAGCACAGCTCTTGTTGCTGGAGCTGTTGTTGTTGTGCTTCTTCTTCCTTCTCGATGACTTGGAGGCTTGAGCAGGTGTATCGGTGGGTGTTGCAGTAGCTTGATGCAGAGACTTGGTTTGCTTATCCCAGAAACCAGACTTGACTCGCTTATCGTTGATTTCAGCGGCGAGTAGGTAGGTTTCTTCAATCGTTGCTGGCTTGGCGGCGTGGACAAAGTCGGCTACACAGTCGGGTAGGGCTCGGATATACTTCTTGATGGCTTGATCGGAGGTCTTGACTTGATCAGGACAGATAATGCTAAGCTGCTTGAAGCGAGCAGTGAGAGCAGCTTTGTCTCCATCCTTCTGCTTGATTCCCCAGAACTCGTCCTCCAGCTTTTGGCGTTCATGAGGAGGGCAGAATTCTTCGATCATGATCGCTTTCAACTCCTTCCATGATAGCCCGTAAGCTGCATCATTTCCGCGCTTGTTTCGTTCGGCTGTCCACCAGTCTAGAGCACGGGACTGGAAGACGCCTGTAGCATTGAGAGTACGGAGATGCTTAGGACATCCGCTTTGGCGCAGAGTGACTTCGACCGCGTCAAACCAGTGAAATATGGTTGTTGGACCATCTTCACCAGTGAACTCTTTTGGTCCGCATGCCTTGAACTGCTTGAAGTTGAAAGCAGCCTTTCTTGAATCCTTGGAGATCTCAGTTCGGGATTCTTCTGACGACTTGCTAGCGTTTTCATATACCTCGCTCACAGCTTTCGCCACGGTTTTGGAGATGATAGCAGCGAGACGTCGGTCTTTCTTTTCTTGGTGGGTCAGACGTTGACGTGATCCAGACGACGACATTGTCTGCAACAGACATCGTCACAGGACTCAACACAACGAAATCGAATCTCACCTCACACGTCTAGACTACTAAAGCTTAGAATCACGTCGAATCACATATTACGTAACATATGGGCACGTAATCACAGATACATATAATCACAGAGCACAGAAGTATACAGAATCACAGAAGCACAAAATTACATAGAGCACAGAAGCACAGAGGCACATAGACATTTAATCACAGATGTAATCAGAAAACAGAAACCTATCCTTTCAAGTCGAGTGTCGTCATACAGCGATCCCGTCTAGCAGATAGCCTAACTTAGTCGTATAGCATAACATAGTATGATATCGTCTAGATTTGCAGTAGCTGGGTGTCGATTAGGGGTAGAATAACAATACAAGTTGTGTGTTGTTTAGATAGAGGAATCGAATAATATCCCAAAACATAAGCATAAAACAGAGAAAGCAAACATAAACACTAAACAGAGAAGCACACGTAAATACATAAAATCAACGAGTCATCAGAGTAGGCGGTTGCGGTTCTCAGAATCGAAACACATAAAAATCGAGGGATAGATTGTCTGCGGCTACTAGACATCGACTAACCAAGGCAACTCGACTATTCACAGTAAACTTGTCATCACTTTCGACTCTAGAGGTCGTGTTTCTGTCTCGATTCTCGGGCATTCCACACGCGTTCCCTAGGTCATACTTGTGGGTTCAGGTTGTTGGAGTCCGTCGAAGCCTTGGTGAGATAGATAGAGTTTAGAACAAACTGCTAAGGTTAGGGTCTCACCCCTTGGCTTAGCAATTTCTTCCTTGTTTTTAGTAAATTTAAGAAGAATTTTCATCAAAATAAGGGTTTCACTCCTGATTTGGTATAATTCTCATTATATGAAAGTGAAAATAATAGGATAAGCATGAACAAATGAATAAAATCGACATATGTCGGCCAATTTAGTCGGGAGTTTGCGGTTTTCACACCTATTCCTGACTGAATCGCCTAACGTTAGTTAAAACTTCGAGTGCAGCGGTTGTGAAGGATTACAGAATAAAGCACATAAACTGGGTCTGATGGTTCCTAACTATAGTCTAGGTCTCTAAGACAGCGACCCGGACTAGGTCGTGTCCGCCTAATTCCCTATAGTTATGGCTCTGATACCAATCTGTCACACCCCAACCGATGGCGGAATCATCGGGGCGCGGCACTGAGCGAAACAGATTGTCCAGAAGTTTCCACAACAACTATTATTATAAATTCAGTTAAGTGATACGTCCCATACCGTATCCCAAATAAATAAACAAGTTATCATAGAATACAACTAAACAAATAGTACTGCTTCGACAACTCAGATTCAATTTATTACAAACCAAATGTTTAAAAGTACTGCCCAGAGTCATTAAGACTCGTCCGGACAAGATCTACAGACAACTAATGCCATAGATGCTTGATCGAACAACTCCAACGGCTCCATGGCTATAGTTTATTTGCTTCTAGAGACCCCTATGTAGGCTACGACCTACAACTGCTAGATGGGCTCTAAAGCTTTATTATTGCCCCGCTTTCCTAGCAAGTAAGCATCCTAATTACCTGTCACATACGTTAAAATAAAGTCAATACATGAAATGTAAAGGTGAGCACACAAGTTTGATAATAGCATATAGAGTTCGAATAGTTTACGCATAACCAGGCACGTACACAGAGGAAAGCGATGCATGTTAATTATCGACATGGGACCATCGGTACCAACGACTGCGGGTTGACCGTCCGAGACGGTTCGCAATACATGATTACCACCGTAATCCATGCAAGTATTTGTCCTTAACAACCCCCGTGTGAACGGGTGCTGAGTCCAAACTATAGTACTATGTTGCTAAGGCAGGTAGATAGCACTCCACGTGTAAACATAATAAACAACATTCATTTAGTCAAATAGCACATGCAATTTGGTTAGCGTTCAAATAGTTTGTGTTTGATTGTGATTTGATAGGTAACGTATGTAACACCCAAAAGTGCTAAAAGCAAAAAGGGATCGAGTATACTCACAGTGATTGATTGTGGATTGAAGGGAGCGCTGAGAGTAGGATTATCCTGAATAGTTCGATAGCATAACGATAAGTAACGCGGAAAAGTAAACAAGTATGGATGGATCGAATGGGCTGGTCGATCGAACGGCAGGTTCGATCGGACGGCCTGTTCGTTCGGCTGGTATATCCGATCGGACAGTCCTGTTCGATCGGCCGGTTGGCTCGATCGGCTGAACCATTCGAGTGGATTGTTTCTTCCTCTAGTGTGTTTGTGTAAGAGGATTTGAACTTTTGAAGTTTTTGTTGCAGTATTTGAGAACACTGAAGTGTTCCTACCTTTTCAAGTCGTTCGATCGGCTAGCTCACTCGATCGGCTAGGAGCTTCAAGTTAGTCCCCAACTGAATGTCACTTCGATCGAACAGTCTGTTCGATCGGCTGACATTCTCTACTACGAACGAGTTGTGAAAATGGTCAAGTGTTGAAGCATAGTATCTCATGATCCGAACAGTAATGTTTACCAATCGGGCGACCCATTTGGTTGAACATTACTTCGTCAATACTATACTTCGAAAGTTTGGAAATGTGGGACCATGTGCTAGCCGATCAGCTGGCCCGGTCGATCGGCTGGTATGTCCGATCGGCTGGGCTATTTGAACAGCCTAGCCGTTCGGCCAGCATTCTGACCTGGTCGGCCTTTCGTCTAACACTTGGTTGTTTGTTTATTTGTCATTCTTTTAAGGTAGCTTGACAACATGTTGAACTATGATAACCTTCGTCCCTACTTGTTCCCTGGGCTCGAACAGGAATCACCCAAGTCCGGCCGGTGAACGGTTCGGAATGTCGGTTAAGAGTTTAACCGATATCGGGTTAACCTTGTATACAGAATCCGAATCTTGAACCCCTTAACTGTTAGAAGGATTGGTTAGCCGGTTCAAGCTCCGTTTCTATTGATTTGAAAGCATTGAGTGTAAAAGAGTTGAAAGAAAGTTGGAAATCCTTCTTTCAATCCTTCACATCATGAAAATGTTTAGATCTATGCTGGATCTTAACTTGTTTATGTGGAAATCGGTTAGATCTAAGCTAATCATAGTGGAATGAGGCCAAAACATGATGTTCTTCAAGAACACCATGATGACATCACCCAAGAACACTTAGATCTTGGTGATTTCACGGTTAGAATCCAAGTTTTGAAAGATAGAAAGGTGTAGAATCAAGTAATGATCAAGATCGTACAAGAATTAGAGTGAAAACTTACCGGGATGGAGAGAAATCTGAGAAAAGGTGAAGAAGATAGCTGGTTCGGTCAGAGCTTTCCAAAAATGGAAAGTAGGACAATGACAACCCTATTTATAGGCTTCCAAAAGAGGAAAGTGGCTGCCGATCGGCTGGGAACTTCGATCGAGTGGGCTGCTCGATCGGCTGGCAAGGTGCTAGCCGATCGGCTGGCCTGTTCGATCAGGATGCTTCCTGTTCGATCCGCCACGCACTTCGGGTATTTTTGCGACGATTTTCGACGTTTCGATTTCGATGAACGATGATACGGATACGATAGAGTTCCTAGTCAAATTACTTTTAATCCCAACCACTATATCTAACATACAATCTTCTATGAGTCACGTTTCGATGTCGGTTTCGATTGAGTTCGATTGTTTTTCGAGTTTCGATTCGATTTTCGATTGATTTGTTTGAATACCACACCAATCATAAAGTAAGCACGCACAAGTAACACATAAGGCACACACACATATAATAATACCAAAATTCGCATGATTCGAGCCTCGAGTTCGATTGATTGTTAGATCGGTTGATTACTGATTGGTTAACTTTATCGCATTGTTACTTCCTATCATTCACAGTCGTACATCGGTTCGCATTAAAACACATTCGATTACTTCGATTCTTGCTGATTACAACACTTACTCCACATAATACAACTAAAACACAAAATCGACTATCTACAGTCAAAGAAAGTCAAAGTTGACTTTGACTTTGACATTCGAAAACACGGGGAGTTACATGGAGTATAGGTGCAGGAGGTTTGATGAATGATAGCCTTTAGTTTAACAAAAGCAGTCATTTGAGAATTGGTGAACTCAGATCCATTATCACTCCTAAACATTTTTATATTGACTTCAAACTGAGTTTTAACAAGGTTGTAAAAACTCTCTATATTTTCAAAAACTTCTGACTTAGATTTCATCAGATAAACCCAAACAGATCTGCTGAAATCATCCACAATAGTAAGAAAGTATTTGTATCCTTCCACACTAGTGACCTTGTAGGGACCCCAAACATCTAAGTGAATAAGGTCCCCAACCTTAGTCGATTGATGGTCACTGAGAGGGAAGGGTGACCTATGCTGTTTGGCCTTGTGACATATATCACAAGGATTAGACATGGACTCAGTTTTAAGCTGAAGAACCTTTAACACTTGTTCAGCTGGGTGACCCAGCCTGGAATGCGAGAGCTTTGCTTTTTCAGCCATACTTAGACAAGAAAAACTAGAACTTAGAGAGTTACCACAGAAATATAAACCCTCAGTTTGCCTACTAGTCACCAGGGTTTTCTTTAAGCATGAATCCTGAATATAGCAAGAGTTTTCATCAAACACAACCTTAAGCTTATTGTCTTTAGCTAGCTTATACACAGAAATAAGGTTCACACAATATTCAGGAACAACAAACACATCTTTTAAAATGACAGAGTCAGAAAGTCTAAAACACCCAATCTGAGTAACTTTAGCATCGGTACCGTTGGGATGTTTAACAGTAATATTATATTCAGACACATCAACCAGATTAAACATATTATCACTGGACATAACCATGTGCTGGTTTGCACCAGAATCAATAATCCAGTTTTGTTTTTGAGAAGAGAAAAGTTTCGAGTTAAAACAGAAAATATTTTTATATTCAGAGAAGGAATTAAGGCATTTACCTCCAACATTTGACTTATTTGGGTCATCAGTTTTATTCTCATTTAGCAAACCTAGCAGCTTAGAAAATTGATCAGCAGTCAGGGAGTTCAAAAAGCTAGAATTTTTATCATTCACAGTATTATTCAAAGAAGGACTAGAACCACTACTAGCAGCATTGTTTGACCTACCCCACTGAGAGCTGCTTTGAGTAGGTTTTGATCTATAGTTTGGAGGATAACCATTCAGTTCAAAACATTTATCAACTGTGTGTCCAATCTTGTTGCAATGAGAACATTTTAAATTTGGGTTGGGACCTTTATTGAATTTTTTCTTGTTATCATTGAAATTGTTAGATTTAGCTGCAAATCCTACATTGGGAACCTTAGAACCATTGTTGGACCCTCTATGAGATTCCTCTCTAGAGATGATAGAAAACGCAGTTTTGATAGTTGGTAAAGGATCCCTTGTCAACAGATTGGTTCTAACAGGTTGATAAATGTCATCTAACCCCATTAAAAATTGCATAAGTTTGATTAATTGACTGAACTCATTGTTTCCACATAGTATTAATTTTGTGGTAATACTCAGACACACTAGACCCATTTTGACTAACAGAGTTGATTTTTTGATATAAGCTAAATACAACTGACCCATCAACTTTATCATATGTGTCTTTTAAATCATCCCACACTTCTGAGGCAAGTTTAGAATAGACTTGGCCAACATATAGTTCATCAGAAACAGAGTTCAAAATCCAAGTAAGCACAATAGAGTTACATCGATCCCACTGACTAGCAAGAACATCATCATCTTTAGACTTACTACAAGTTCCATCAATAAAGCCTAGTTTGTTTTTAGCCATTAGAGCAAGTTTCATAGCATTGGACCACACAACATAGTTCTCAGTCCCTTTCAGTTTTATGCTAACAATTGTGAGACCACTTGAATCACTAGCATGAAGATATAAGGGGTCACTGGCATCTAACTTGTAACTTGCTAACCAACGTTACAGAAGATTCAGTTTTATCAGGCATAATGACAGATCAGTAATGCAGAAAATAGAACAGACAGTAAGCACAGAACAGGTCAGACAAGACAAGAACACAAATTAACCAACCAGTACAATTAAGCAACCAGGATAGGCAAGAAAGACAAACAGACTCAAGGCGAAACCTGGACAGAGGTCCGATCAGAGGTTCATCACTCAAAAGGTGCCTCCGCAGACAATGACCAGGGAGCCACACCACAACAGACCAGACACAAATGCAACAGAGTGAACCCTCTCTGTTTCCCAATAATCAAACCGGTTTTAGCCTAGCCCGGTATCAAGGATGCCTAGACACAAAAACACAATGATGCAATAGAAAGTAAAGAGAAAGAGAAGGAACGATCGCACAGTGGGTGCACGTCAAAGGGATCAGGTATACAGCCTTCACTTAGGGTTGCATACACTGACCAGAGAGCCGGAGATAAAACCTGTTGGTTTGCTCTTAAAAGAGACCAACGAGGTTCTTCTTTACCAAACAGAAGAGAACCCCAGATTAGGGTTTCAGAAGTAGCGCCGTCACAGCGACCAACCACAAGCTTCAAAACCCTAGAAGTTAGGGTTTCACACTCCCAGATCTACACCGTCTCCTCTGAGCAGAATCACTCCAGAAACAGGGATCCGAGTACAGAACGCCGTAGATAATGAAAACCCTAGATCGGACAGGAGAAGGTAAGCCGGAGCTTTGCACCGCAGCGGAAGAAGAACTAGAGCCCTAAATCAACCTTGGGGCTCTGATACCATGTCAGAACTTGATAATCAAACTTTTATTATGATGAATCAGATACAAAAAACCAGAACAAATCAGTCGGCACAGATTAACAGCCAAACAGTGAACAAAGACCTCCAACTGGATGATCTAATACGGGAGAAGGTAAACAACCCTAGACTCACGAACTAACTTGTGAGGATAGGGTATTTTAAGAGAGTAGAGAATGATGAGCACGAAGGATGAAATGCTTCAATGATTGAAAGCCGGAACCATCTGCCCATTATATGGGCTAAACCCTAAACACACCAGCGAGACACGAGTTGTCCTCAACAGCTACAAGCCCAAAGAAAGGAAGCCCACCAGGAACTGTCTTTAACGGCTACAGGCCCAAGGAACGGAAGCCCAGCAGGAACGAGTCCGAGACACAGGGAGCCCAACCTCACAAACAAATTAAAAGGAAATGGTTAACGAACAAAACAACTTATATAAAGTTTTATAAATAAGGAGCACATTTATACTGAAATTATACATGTATTTTAACACTATTCAAATGCTTAATAGCAACCTTGCTTCTCCCCCTATAGTGAGAAACTTCACCTTCGTACACATCCCCAAATCCACCAACTCCAATGACTCTGCTACCAAAATTGTTGGTGGCTTGTTTTTAAGTCTTCAAGATGGATTTTAAGATGTTCAAACTCTTTCATGAAGGACGCCATTATTGTGGATCAAGTAAAAGGGAGTGAAGTGTTTTAATCGACTGAAATTGAAAACTTAAAAGGAGATATAATGTAAGAGCCAACATAAAAGCTGTTGTATTCTGTGTGTGCTTAAGTTAAATGAAGAGTGCTGGTATATATGTTTACATGACTAATTACCTTAGTAAATGCATTTAATATTAAAAAATTAAATATAACTATACTTGTTCTACTGACAAGAAAGCGTTGAAGGTGTTGCACATGCATTTCAAAATGAAGTTGGGACAAGATCCGTAGAGCATGTGTATGTGTGTATGTGTATTTGTGCATCATCACCAACACTAGTTTGCCGCTCAAACTTTACCAAATCGGTGGTGGGTTGTCGATGCGGTGAAGAGTGTGTGTGGTGGGGTGGGGTCCATGCAATCTTTCAACCAATCACACCATTTTTTTTAAAGTTTACCACTTTAGCAAGTGTCTAAATTATTGCTAACACTTTTCAGCAAAGTTTAAACATTTTTCACTGATTGACGTGACGCACTCTGATTGGTTGATTTTTTAGTCTGTCACTCTCAATTATTTAACCACTCCTTACACCTGTAGGTTCTTTGTTTGACTTTAGACAATAAATGCTTTCACACACTGCTATTCATTCTTTTTTTGGATTTAGAATATTTACTCACTCATAATTTACACTAAATTTAATTCTAAACTACTCTTTGTTTGGGATTGAACCCAAACCTCCCTTTAAAGGACAAGAGTCTCTACCAAGTAGGCTAACCTGGCATTATCAACTTAGTATCTTCTAGCATGGACAATTGAGCTGGCGGTGGATAAGAAAGAGATCTGGTGTTCCCTCGCTATTTAGTTTCGGCGACACCTGGTAATGATGGGAGATTAGGTGAGTAGGCGGCAATCGCTAGTTAAACTCTATTACTAGTAGAGTTTGATGATGCTTATATATGCAAATCATTAAAGTTTTAGAAGAAACTTATGTCCGTATTTTATTTGTTCACTTCATCACATTTACTCCCATCCATCACTTTTTCAATAGTGAAACTAGTTTAAATTAGAGAGGGTGTTGGTTCACATAAAAAATCATAACTAAAGATTAATGTATCGGGCGGTTTAACCGGGTGTATCAAACGGTTCAATCGGGTGTATCAAAAGTTCAACCGGGTGTATCGGGCAGTTTAACGAGTTTTACCTAACGGTTGAACCAGTACAACCGGTTGAGTTGAACCAGTACAACCGGCTGGGTTGAACCGGTACAACCGTCTGGGTTGAACCGGTTTTTAAAACATTGCTAAAGACCTAATAAACTGCCATGGAAATATCTCTCATTAACTTAATGTAGTTTTTGGCTAGGACAAAATTCAATATATAAGTTGTAGCTATCAACATACCCGAAATCAGTTCCTACCTATTCGGTTCTTTACTTTGTTGACCAAACCCAAACCCTACCTGAACATACCCGAAATCTGTTTGCACTGATCCAGTTACCAAGCCCAACCCAGCCCAGAAAGACTGATTTCTTTTTGTTGGTAGAAGCCCATTGCCTCTAGGCTTTATTTTTATTATAGAACGAGCATCTAGGTTTTATTTCTCCTATGCTGCAAACCAGAAAAGTAGCCGCAACCCTACTTTATGCAAACCTCTCTCCGCTGCTGAAATCGGCAGCTTGTTGGTATTTTATGTTTACTAATCAACCAGAGGTACGTAACTATGTTTAATTTGCGATTTTGATGTTGTTTTCGGTTCATTAGTTGTGTAAAGGGTCTCTAATTAAGTTTGATAATTATCTTTCATTTCCTCTCGTACATAAACCGTTTTTGTGTGATTCTTACGTTGCATTTCTTTCAAATTCTTGACTTTCAGTTGATTGGAACGCTTGATTCGAGTTCTATCATTTTTGTATGATCCACAAGTAATGGATTCCGTTGTGAAAGTGTTTGAATATCTTAAAATCCAATTGGAAGAGTTAAAAAAGGTTATTAGAGCCGTGGATTTGGAAATGTGTATGAAGGATAGGCTGCTCACTCTAAGGGCCGAAACAGGGTTGCTATTAAGCGTATTGAATCATGAATTTGAACAATGAGACCCTGAGTTTTGGAAGGAGATCATGATGCTTTTCCGTTACATTCCTTAGAATTTTACATCTTTATCTCTCTTCTTGGATTTTGTGACGAGGATGGTGATTTTGTGACGAGGATGGTGAGAAGATACTTGTTTACGAGTATGCATCTAACGGAATCCGAAACCATTACTTAAACTCCATTATTTAACATGGACACAACGTCTCAAGATATGCCGTAATAATGGGCTAGTCTACCTTCATAGTTGATGATATCAAAAACAAGATGTATTTATTAGTTAAATAATTTGATGTTTTGTATAAACGAGTTTAAGTAATTCTTTGTAAATAAAATAAATTTTATCTATTTTGGTCAAGTAATAGCTTGTATATTGATGTTTGTCAACAATTTCAAGATGGTAGAGTTAGCTAGTTTGTACTGTTTATCATTTGGTTTTGGGAATTGACTATGAAATTATTATTTAGTTATACATTCTTATGAATTAACAGAACATAAATTTGGTTCTGATTTGAATAGATACTTGTTCGAATTTGTTATTTGATTATGATTTGCATTGTTATTGAGTATGCTACTTTCAAAATGTTCCTTTTAATTTGAAGCACAAAGGTTCTTATATTCTTTGTGGGAGATTATGCTTTAAATCTATCACATGTCAATAAATTTTAGTGCCAATGCGGAAAAAAACATATGATATTTAGTGTGGTCTTATTTGAAGTCCTTGGTTTAGAATTACCACAATTGATGTTTTTGACTATGAAAATAGGATTGCACTAATGGTTTTGCAAACAATATAAGCCAAAGTATGAAGCAGTGGTTAAGTTGAACCGCTTATGTATATTTAATTGATAACAGAAAATCAAAATTAACTAAACCTATCAATTATACGTTTTTATACCAAAAATTTGGCTCTGACGTAAAATGATTTATGCCCTCATCAGCTACTCTTTCATAGGCTTTTTTTTTTTATTGGTGGTGAATACTGAATAAGGATGACCAAATGGTAACGGGTATGAAAACCTAACTGGTATCGTAACGGTACCGAATTTAATGTACCGAACTGTTTTCAATACCAATTCGGTACCCACTTTATGATGATGGTATTTTAAGTTGATTTACCTTCAAATGTCGTACCGTACGGAGCACTTTCGGTATCGATAACAATACCATTTTTTATGATTTTCGGGATCGGTACTTTGTACCGAGAACACCAGTGAATCTATGCAGATTTGTTGTCTCATAAGGTCATGGAGATCAGCCTGTGCTCAATATTATAGCACAGAGGTCCTGTGGGTAATTGATTTTGTTATTAGATATAGTTGCTTTAATTATTAACTTATGTCATATTATAAAGTTTTCTAAATGGTTAGATTTTAACCTGAGCCGATTTTGGTGACAACCTATCTTGACCCAAACCAACTCAATACTTTTTAAAACAGTGTGTTTTCATTCTTACCTGACTTCCCTGCAAGTAATATGTTAGTTATTGGTACAATATATATTATTAGTAGATGCATATATATTCAGGGAAGGTTTCTTGCCTCATTTACATTGTATGATTTCTATCCTCTATTGAATCTCGTAAGAGATTCATATGATTTTGTATTTTAAACAAAGCCAAAGCTTAATTCTCTACTTTACATTTTCAGTTGCATTCTTCCATCTAAGGCTTATATACAATACTTCTAAAAATTTTATATCAACTTCTTTTTGAACGACAATGAATGACGTGCCGACCACCGTGACACCGGGCACTGTGGCCAAGGTTGACTACTAGACCGCCGCTAGCCCCTTGGCTCTCCCAGATGCGCGGAAACTCGACCTCCACCCGCCCGAAAGCACGACAGTGGAATAATCGGTAAAACCTCGCCTCCATCCAAGACGAACTGGCGCCACCCGTATCCGCCCTTCACCTGGATGCCGCAGAAAATAATGGGGAGAGTGGGAATGGAACCTGGGTAACAAGGAACATGTTGTCTTTCCCTAACCACTCCACCACTACCAGGTAGTTTAACCGGTACAACCGGCCGGTTTAAACCGGTTTTTAAAAACATTGTGAAAATGTTTAATTCCAACTATGATAGCCTAAACAAGTAATGACAGGATGATTGCCATATATTTTAATTTTTGTTTTTGGTGATATTAGTATTATCAAGTCATTTTAAGACAATATATATTTTAATTTTTGTTGTTAGTGACAAAATTATCACCTCTATCTGTTGCCCGTTTACCGGCCGTTTTTTTGTAATTTGCTGTTTTGGGTTTTTAATGAATACTAGAATATAATTTTAAGTGATAAAGATTTACATAAGACCAATGAGAAATCATAATAAACATTTATACAAGTTAGGAGTTGTACCGACACCCATGACTTATTGGTCTAGTGGTATGGCGTCCACTCTTACAAATATGGATTTTTGTTTACCGCAAAAACGAACTTCATTAATGGCAGAATTTACATTAAGGATTTTTGTTTGCCGCAAAAACGAACTTCATTAATGGCAGAATTACCTATATATTAAAAAACAACTTGAATGAATAGTAACTCACTTAATAAAACAACTTGAATGAATAGTAACTAACTAAGTAATGAGCAAATGGTATCGGGTATCGTTACCGGTATCAAATTTATTATCATTAAAACTCAAAACAAATACCATTTCTTGGTTTCAAACTCTTCATATTGCACAACCCTAATTCATAGATCGACCGACCCTAACCCTCCCATCTCCTTGTCCAATTCGCCGGCAACGGTGACGGCGACCTTGACGACTACTTCTACCCTATTTGAACATCCTACTATGACGACATCAGGGATTACTAATCGTAACTATCATTGTTGGTCTCGTCGCACCAACCCTAGTGGGGGTTTATGGGTTGGTGTAAAAACATGATTTCAGAGATTGTATAAAAATCGAAGGTGATGTTGTTATCCATTGGAGTTCCTGTAAATCTTTTTAGCTTTGTTTTCTTTGAAAATATTTAGTGTAAATTTGCTTTTGAAAGAAATCAAACGTGTGCTAATATACCAGCTTATTTTCCCTTTGAAAACCATCAACTTTTTATCTAAATATGAAGGTTTCTATTGATGTATGTGTGTGTTTAAAATTTTTTATTTTTCCATTTTTTTTCTTTTGTGTAAGGATCTACATGTATGTATGTTGTTTAGTTGTTTTACATACATATACATGCTTCTTTATCTCAATTAGTATTACTATTACTATTACTACTTTATAGTAATAAACGAATTGAAATAAATAGTAATTTTAATATTATAATAATATATAGTTTTTTAATACTTTTATTATTTTCATATTATAATAACAGTTATTTTCTTTACTTTTTAACTCTAATCTTTTTTTAATATCAGGGGTTGGGATAAGTTTGGTGTCAACCGGTATCGAACCAGTACTAGTATCGAAAATACCGGTACGGTCCTGTTCGCTATCATTACATGAAGGTAAAAACCGGCACTAATACAGAAAACGCCAAAAGTTGGTGCCGAATTGATATTGGAAATCTTTTGGTTCGGGAAATTAAGTGCGGCTACCCGGTACCATTTGCTCATCCCTGACCACGGTTACCGTACGAACAACGGTATCGTACAACTTTTTTGTTGATTTTCTTCAACTTTTAATTTTTTCTTTTTTAGTTTCAGGGGTAGGGATGAGCTCGGTGCCAACCGATACAGAATCGGTACTGATAACGAAAATACCGGTTACGGTACCTATATATGAAGGTAAAAAAACGGTAGTGAAGCGGTAACAGGAACGCCAAAAGTCGGTACCAAATTGGTACTTAAGATCTTTCGGTTCGGAAAATTTGGTACAGGTATCCAGAACAATTTGCTCATCTCTGACCACGGGTTTCATACGAACAACATCGTTACCATACAATTTTTTTTGTTGATTTTCTTTCGGTTATCTTTTAGTGTTTTTTTCTAGATTTTCTTTTTATTCTTGTCAGCAGTTCTGTTCGCAACACGCTCGTAGTGATTTCAAAACACATGTAAACACAAACTAAATACCAAAAGAAATTTGTCGCAACGCGACGAACTTCTTTAATCCTAGTTTACATTAAATAAGAAGAAAATAAACTTGATCCTAAAGCTAAGGAGGAAATCCACGTACTCTCCTACTTACTCGGTCAACACATTGACCAAGTCACACATTAAATTAAAAATTAATACTAATAAAACCAAATAATCAAAGAAACTAATTTGTAGCAAAAGCTCTCAAAGATTTCACGTCCAAAATTGCATGGTTAAAACCTTTTCGAGCAAGTAATATAGCAAAACTAAATAATCAAAGAAACTAATTTAGTAGATGCAAGTAATATGTTATTAACCATCCCCTCACTTGTGGCTTAGTGGTAGAAGACTTGGGTTTTCCAATGTAGACTCAAGTTCAATTCTCACTTGTGTCATATTGGGGTGGATATTGGGCAATGATGGTAACAAACCCACCGAGGGGGGTTCGATCCTGAGCCACACCCCGGTTTTCATCCGGTTGTTACTTCAGCGAGTCTTCTCGTGTGGAGGCAGTACGTGTCACACCCCCAAAATCCACACACGGAGTACCACCGCATGGGGGCGTGGCATGACCAGGATCAAGCCATCAATCATATTGAACATAATAAGTCATAAATATAATTCAACCAAACAATATGAAAGGTGTTCAAAACAAAGCATAGTAAGTATAATTGTGAAAACCCAAACGTAAGTACTAAGTTTGAAATGTCGTAAATGTTTAACATGGTATCCACGATCCATGTCCACAACGACCGCGCCTCCCAGTGCAAGCTCCATGAGTACCTATTGACCTGCAAGGCATGTAACAACGAGTCAACAACAAAGTTGAGCGAGTTCACAGTTGGTTGTTTAGTTATAGTATTCGTTTCGTAATTCACGTGTTCGTTTTATAAACCATGTATCGTATATATTTGTATCGCGGCCTTCCAGGCATGTTTGCGAAGATTAGTGGGGGTTTCCCATGTAATCTAGACTAGTTATATTTGTATCGCGGCCCTCCAGGCATGTTTGCGAAGATTAGTATTTGTATCGCGACCATTCCAAGCATGTGTGCGAAGATTAGTATTCGTATCGCGGCCATTCCAGGCATGTGTGCGAAGATTAGTGGGGGCTTCCCAGGTATTACTAGTCTAGCTGTATCTATAAGTGACCTTCCCCTAACGAGGTCAGTGGTACGTATTCCGGTAACGATGAAAGTACAAGTAATCAATCAATCCCATTCCCAACCCCGGGAATCCCATGCCTTGGTAAGAGTGTGAACTCACCTTGGTTTGCTCGGCAGATACACAGAAAGGTCAATCAAGCTATATTGTGGTCAACCACGTCCTAACATAGTTGTACCATACAAGTCAGGTTCGTATTTAGGTAGTGCACGTAGGTTTTCTACACACATTTGCATACACGTATTTATCATGGCACACACGTATAAATACTTCAGTTAATCAACAGTGCACATACACATCCAACATCTACGTAAGTAAGCAAAGTCCAAGTATGCGGCCCAAATAGTTGGGCTCGTAACATCATGCAAGTCCAAAACAGTGTGCACGTGTATATGGTCTCGAGTCGAGACTAGAGATCTCGAGTCGAAACTAGGCGGTCTCGAGTAGAAGTCTTGGTGTTCTCGAGTCGCAACTAAGAAGGTCTCGACTTATGCATTTATCACTCGAGACTGGGTGGTCTCAAGTCAGGTCTCGAGTCGCAACAGGACTCGCAATCGCGGTCTCGAGTCGTGTTGATGGGGTGCTGGTGATGTGGTCTCGAGTCGAGATTGTGGGTTCTCGACTCGCAACCCGTGTCGAGACCGGAGATGTAACTGATTTCCTTATTTCCTTAATTTGCAGCTCATTAATCCCGTAACATTTGCTAACAGTTTTGGCAGTTTCAAACCGAATCAAATCAATCATTAATCAGCATTCAAACATATTCATATCGCCGTAATCATCATCAATTCAAGAACAACTAATCAATATCATACGGAACATACGATCGGATCATGTGATTAACGAATTCAAAGACTATCATGCAACCTATTGCTTATCAATCCGAATCAAACTAATCAAAGCCAACCCTAACAGTTTCATGACATATATCCACCTTGAAATCAAACACATGTTCCAGGTTTACGAGCACAATTTCATTTATAATTTTACTAGCATAGCACCCTAGATATTACATAGATCATAACAATCACAACTTGATGTTTCATAACAATTTAACAAGACACTAACCAGAATACAAGATGGAGCCGAGAAGGTCTTCGAGAGAGAGAGAGTTGTCGTTGGGTTCAAAGGAAAACGAGAGAGAGGGAGAGGCGATTAGGGTTGATGTGTGTGTTAGTGATTTGCAAGTAATGAGAAAACTAAACCCCCTAAAGGTTCATGTATGCACATAAGGAGTGGGCCGAACCCATTAATGGGCTGCCCTTGGTCTCGAGTCGGCCAAGTATAGTGAGCCGAGAGAGATAGGTGTACGGCCCAAAAGGGCTTGTGCGATTAGGACAAGTGTTATGCAACTATACTCATAGCTTTCACATAAAATCACGTAGCACATAATATAACAACGTCGTAACATACATTGAAATCAAGCACATCAATAAATCATGTAACGTTCATACAAGTTGTGTTAAAACACAAAGAAAAGTTCTGGAATACGGGTTGTCACAGTACGGTTTTCAGGGGAACGCCGTAACCAAGTCTGGCCAACCCAGCGCGGGCCCGGTTAAGACAACGTAAGTCTGGACAGACTTGGCTAGGGCCGCCGATTAGGCGGTGTGACATTGGGTCACTCAAAAAGAAAGTCACCGCTAAAAAAAAAAAACCTTTTAACCCATGGACCAAATAGTCTCTTGACCGCCAAGCTCAGAGGCGGAGGATAGTGGGTGCTCGGGGGTGCACCCGCCCACCCCAATATTTCGGTTAGAAGTGTACAGGTTCTGATTTTTCGTCTGAAAATTTTAAAATTATATAGGATCGCCCCCCAGATTATTTTTCCTAAATTGTATATTCTAAATATTTATAAACTTTGTATATAAATGATGGGTAGTTTGGTAAATATACACTTTGTTTTATTTGGAACTATTATTATTCGACCCGATTTGAATCGAATAGCCAATCCGACCCGAACCTAAACATAATGATAGGAAAAAAGTTTTTTGGGTCCCATTACTTTACGCCCCCTCGAAACTTTTGGTCAAGCTCCGCCACTGGCCAAGCTACAGACCGGTTTGACCCACTGACCCTTGACATAAACAAACCCAATTAACCCAACATCCTTTTACTATTTGCATACTTATTGACCAATCTACCAGCGTTTAGGGTCCTCAAGTTGCATTCATGTCAACAAAATGAAGTGTCTTTAATACGATATAATTCGAATTTTAAAGAATTACCATATAGATAAACAAATTATATTCAAACTTGTATTTACAACTAAACAAATCTTGATTCAAGGATGATATAATCACAATCTCCACTATCACTGACCTCCATTTTCACTAGCTTAATGAAGGTCCAGCACCTCCATCATCACTTGATAGGGTTTGAACATATTTAGAGGAAAAGAAGCTAAAGAGAAAGATAATTTCACCAAATCTGTTAGTATTATTCCTTCATACGTTTAACATAAATAGATATGCAAGTTACAATCATAACCCTTGCATAATAGAAAATAACAAAAATACCCTCAAACTAGAAATCAAAGTTTAGATACTAAAAACATAAATAAATAACGTAACAATACTCCCTCCTTAACCCACTTTTTGTCCTCAAAAAGTGATTCAAGGAACCTTGTCTTCATCCTCTTCCGTTGCTTGTTTTTCATCATCTACCACTTCAAGTATGTAGAGTTGTTTTTTCTTACACTTGTGCCCCGGAACGAACCTTTCGGTACACCAGAAACATTCCCCCTTTGCCCTTTTTTGCTCAAGTTCATCACTCGTCAAACGCCTCGATCTAAGAATTCCTGGTGTAGAACTTGATGGCTCGGTTGTTGGACTTGGCAGCAAGGGTAGTTTTGAACCATTAACGGGAGGTGTTATTTTGACATCTTCGGGTTGCAACCCATCCTCCACAGCGTTGAAACGTTTCATCAAGCATGTGTTGTTCATAGTTTGAATTCTTGCTAACCCATACGCCTCACGTAGTGTTTGAGGCTTGAACATCTTTACCGGCCCTTTTATTTCCGGCTTCAAACCCTTCAAATATAGGCTAACAGCATAAGGTTCGCTAACGGTAACCTTGTTAAGCAAGTGATCAAAACCTGAATTATATTCTTGTAGACCCTTGGCGTTATCAGTAAGTTGAACGAGAGATGCAATCTCTTCCATAGGGTCTTCAAACATTGCATCAGAAAAACGGGCAGAGATCGAACGAACATAGTCCGCCCATGGGACCTCGGCAACCGTGGCATTACGGGTCTTCAAGTAGGCACGGTGCCATTGGAGGGCATCACCTTCCAAGTGAACCGCAGCACAACGTAATTTCGAGTCATCAGGAGTGTCATCCATCGAAAAAAATGTTCGCAGCGATAGACCCACCCCTCAACATCGTCCCCCGAAAATTTAGGGAAGTCGATCTTACCGATACAGAATGGTTTGGATGTTCGTGAGTCACCATCTGGGCCGGAGAAGGACCCGAAGGAACTGCCTGACGATTGAACTCCCTTGTCACGGACAACCTTCAAGATTTCTTCCTGTTGCTTCGATGATTGCTCCTGTTGTTTCATCAAAGCGGCTAAGGCAGTTTGGATATCAGCGATGGCCTTATCGTGGGATTTGAGGGTGTTGTCGACTTCTTGGTTGCGGGTCATGGCGGCGGCGGCAAGGTGTTCCGATGAGGAGTCGGAACGGCTCTGATACCCTTGATAGGGTTTGAACAGATTTAGAGGAAAAGAAGCTAAAGAGAAAGGTAATTTCACCAAATCTGTTAGTATTATTCCTTCATACGTTTAACATAAATAGATATGAAAGTTACAATCATACCCCTTGCATAATAGAAAATAACAAAAATACCCTCAAACTAGAAATCAAAGTTTAGATACTAAAAACATAAATAAATAACGTAACATCACTGGAACTTGGGGCCGTTTCTAAACTAATCTCTTCTAGCTGCTGAAGAACCAGGTGAACATCCGGTCGACCCTGTGGTAATGTGGAAACACAATCCATAGCCAGTTGCAACATTTTGTCCATCTTTTTTTCAAGTGAAGTATTTCTACCTAGCAATTCAAGAACGATAACCTCAGAAACCCACTCTTCTCGTACAGTCATCTACACCCATTTAGATAATTCCACCTCTCCTGGTGATTTACCTGTTAGGAGTTCTAACATGATCACACCCAAACTGTAGATATCAGTTTTAGTATCAGCTTTCGGAAGTTTAGAAAGTTCGGGAGCCTGGTAGCCAAGAACCCCGGCTGTTGCACTCACATTTGAGTTTGGAGCAATTGTTATGAGCTCTGAGAACCCGAAATCAGAAATCTTGGGGTTAATGTTGTTATCGAGCAAAACATTGCTTGATGTTAGATTTCCATGGATTATATTGTGATGGGTGTGGAGGCTAAGCAATCCTTTAGCCACTCCTTTAGCTATTTTCATTCTTGTTGACCAATCTACCGGTGTTCTTTTTCGATCTACATTAAGTTGGCAAAATCAACTTCTTGAATACGAGTTTAAAATATCATCAAACATATAATACTAAATAACGAAGGTATGCAGTTACTGGTTTTATTTAATCTTCTTGTGAAAAACACAATTATCAAGAATTAGCAATTCTAGATTAAAATTAAAAGAGAAAAATAAGAATGCTAAAGATCCTTTTAAAGCCGTATCAATATCTTTAGTTTACTCCTTTTACAAAGAAATATCATATTTGCTTACCATGGAGAAAAGCAGCAAGGCTTCCTTTGGGCATGTAATCATAGACGAAAAGTGTCTCATCACTACTCATATAATAAGCCCTTATTGTCAAAAGATTTTGATGCCTAATTTCACCGAGCAAAGTTAATTCATCTTTAACCTCTCTCTGATTTTTAACTAACTCTCCTCCCATTCTCATTACTGCAACTTCGTCACCATCTTCCAATATTGCTTTATAATAATTCCCGTAAGTACTTTTCCCCATTAACTCAGCTGATGCCCTCAAAAGATCCTTGAGTGAAAAACGCATTGTATCATCAAAGTATACAAGTTCCAGTTTTGTTTTTCTGGCAGCATCCGCCTGTGGGAGTGCCCCCTCTTCCCGGGTTATGGCAGCATCCGCCTGTGGGGGTGCCGCCTCTTTCTGGGCTATGGCAACGCCACCTTCCACATATTTTGGTTTAGCTCTTTCCTTTTTCTAGAACAAGCAACAAAAAGAAAATGAAGATAATCAACAGTGGAACTACTATGCACACTACTGGAATAACGTTTGTCAGTATGCTACCATTGGTTTTTTTTTGGGGAAATCACGAAAATAGCCAAGTCAGCGCCGTTTTTTCAATTTTGGCCAACTGACACGGCTCCCCAAGCCGTTACACGTATTCCAACCCGGCTCAAGTTAAAAGTTGAGAACTTTTCTCAATTGCCACTCACCTTTTGACACCTCTCATGGTGCAGTGCCACTCATTCCTGTTGCAGCCTTTACCCTTTCTCTCTCCTCTTTTATTTTCATTAAATGCAAGAACAGCTATCATCTCTTTCCTTTTTCTCTCTCTCTCCTATTTGAACAGCCTATCACCCCTCCCACCTCTTTCTGCCCTTCTTTTTGTCACCAAGAAAGCCTATCTCTCCTTTTTGTCACCAATACGTCCTCACCCGATTCATCCCAATTTACACTAGAGGTCACCAACTCCATCGTTTTATTCGACCAATCAATTAAAGACGGTTGCCTACACAAAACCTCATCTTGAGTGTTCAAATTTTCACGCGAAACAACTTCACCGCTGTCTCTTATTTCATCAATGAAACCGTCTTCATACGGATCATACCCCTCTCTCCTATTTGAACAGCCTATCTCTCCTTTTTGTCACCAAGAAAGCCGCCGAATCGCTGTTTCTTTTGTTGGAGCAATCACCGTCTCCCAACTACGAGGTGGCTTCGACGGCGAAACCGGTTGCTGCGATGGCCAAAGTTAAGAAGAAGGCAGGTGGTGGTGGTGCTCGGTCAGGGTGGTGGTGCTCGGTGAGGGTGGTGGTTGGTTGCAGGGTGGTGGTGCTCGTTGTGGGTGACGGTTGGATTGTATTGTATGTATAATACAATTAGGGTGGTGGTGGTGCTCGGTCAGGGTGGTGGTGCTCGGTGAGGGTGGTGGTTGGTTGCAGGGTGGTGGTGCTCGTTGAGGGTGGTGGTGATGCTTGGTGAAGAAGAACTCTACTGAATTGGGTCAAACAAAGTGGATGACAGACTTTCTTTGAAGTTGACAATAAACAGGGAGATGACAGAGAGAGAGAGAGGGGACTGAATGGACAGAGGTGCAGAAAAAATGCAGCTGCACACGTGGCAGAAGGTCATTGGGCGTGAGGGAAGATCTTTTAAGCCGGGTTGGAATTCGTGTAAAGGCTTGGGGAGCCGTGTCAGTTGGCCAAAATTGAAAAAACGGCGCTGACTTGGCTATTTTCGTGATTTCCCCTTTTTTTTTCTAGTATGTACTATGTTGTTTTTTTTTTTTTTTCTAGTAACTTGTGTTTTTTTTAATGACTTTTTAGTGTTTTTATTTTTTGAATACTTGAAAGGCATAAATTCGGGCAAAATATATGTAGTTTTTTTTTTCTAGTATATGTTGTGTTTTTTTTCTAGTACCTTGTGTTTTTTTTAATGACTTTGTAGTGTTTTTATTTTTTTTAATGAAATTATGTTTTGTTTTTTTTTTCTAGTTATTTTAAAATTGCCATTTAATTCAAAAAAATAAATATTTAAATAAATAAATAATTAGGTAATTATGACGGAGGCTCCATCCACACCCTGCAAGTTAAAGGGGGGCGTGATAAAGCCCCCAGACTGACATGACTCCTATGTGACACTTAGGTGTGGACTGATAAAGCCCAAGGGGGCTCCAACCATACCCTCCAACCTAAGGGAAAGGAGAATTTACCCCGGTTCCTCATGGGTCTCCGCTTTGGGGCGCCCATTACGGGGATTTAAGTATAATCCTCTACATCTATATATTATTATTGTTATTATACAATAACCGAAACTCATTTGTTCAATCCATATAATCCAAATGGTTAACATTTGTAAGTTATTTAGTGTTAAGTGGAAGTAATTATAATTGTACACACACCAGCAGCATGTTTAAAACGTAACCTTTATTTATCGTTAATATGAGACTATGGGGTATGGGGCGTGGGTTGGAGAGAAACGTCCAAGTCACTACCCCGAGTGGGCTTGGGTTTGGGCGTGGCCCTTTGGGCGGGAGTTTAAGCCCGGGCGTGGGACATGCTAGCGATCCTATGTGGCCGGCTCTTATTGGCTTGTTAGCTAGGGCATAGCGATCCTAGCCCCGCCCCACCATACCCCTTTGAAATTGACTTTTGGTCTTGGGTGCCCCATAGTCCACGTGTCGCACCATGCCCCTAACCCACGCCCCACCATACCCCACGGTCTAAGCTACTTAACCTAATTATATTAGTATTTTATTCGCATGTTAAAAATAAATAAATAAATAAATAATACGAGTTATGACAGACAACGTTAGCTTTTAGATTTTTAGACAAACCTCGTATACATCACTTCTATAACTTAAAAATAATTAAAATAATAAAAGTTATCAGTAATAATACGTAATTTTATGGTTACACACATACATGTAAATAGTGTTTTTACGGGGAAGGATCCATTAAAAAGTGGATTTTGCCTAAGTAGCCTAAGAAAGATTGTGATGATGACATGTGGTACTCCTAAAAAGTAGGAATCAAGGGCATTTTGATCCTTATAAATAGGAGTGAAAATGACATGTGGCACCCCTTTTGTCTTTTTAAAATACAAAAAAAAATCTAGTACAAAAAAATCTATCACAAAAAATATAGTAAAAAAATGTAGTACAAAAAATGTAGTACAAAAAATATAGTACAAAAAAATCTAGTACAAAAAATATGCATGTGCCTTGCATGTGGAGAGAGAAAGTCCATAAATAGGATTTTCCCAAGATACCCCTTGAACTCATTCTTTCTCCTACACTTTCATCTTAGCCATTGATTTGAAAAATGAATGGTTAAGATTCTTTCTCATCCTACTTAGACAAAATAAACTTTTTATTTGATCTTACCACGTGTTTTTACATATATCTAATTAGTTATTACATATATATATATATATATATATATATATATATATAGGAGATGGTTCAAATGAAAACCACTTTTATTGTGAAAACTCGAAAACTAACTAAAAAAAGCCTAAAAAACACACAAATTTTTTTTTTTAATTATTTTTATAAAAATCGCTAGTTTTTATATATTAAAAAAACTTTTTTTCAAAAAAAAAAAATTTTGTGTAGTGCACATGTGTAATAATACACATGTGTAGTACACATACATATGTGCAGTATTACACATGTGCACTACACAAAAAAAAAAATTTTTGAATTTTTTTTATATTAAAAAACCTGCGAAATTTTGATTGCAAAAAAAAAAAATAAAAAAAAAAAATTTTGTATTTTTTTTTGGCTTTTTTTAATTAGTTTTCGAGTTTTCACAATAACTAGTGGTTTTCATTTGAACCTTCCCCTATATATATATATATATATATATATATATATATATATATATATATAATTTGACTATTACATATATGTAAACTACTCTTGACATGTATGTAATCATAAAAATACATATAATAAATTATAAAAAAAAACCATAAATATATAAAATAATTATTTATTTGAAGTTCTGAAAGTTCTGCGTTTATTTAGAGTTCTGAAATGAACCCGACCCAAATTCTAAAAACGATTTATTCTGAATTTCATGATAACACAAGAATTCGCTATGAATTATATAATTCTAATAAAAATTAGAAATGCCGGACTTGAAAAATAATTTACTTTGAGGCACTCCAACAATTGCAATGGATATAAAGCTACATAAAAAGTTATAGATTTCAATAAATAAAAAATAACTGTAGGTAGAATATGAGATAAACAAGAGGGGAAAAGACCATTCAACCGTAAAAACAACTATCGACATCAAATTTTGTTTCAGATTTATCAACAATATTTTAAAATCGGTTATTTGTATACTTTTCAGGAGATCTTTTAATCGTAAAAGTGTAAAAAAATAATTTTCTGGCTTTAATCGTAAAAGTGTAAAAAAAATATTTTTCAAGCTATATATCACAAATATATGTCACATATATTTTTTTTTAAATAACTAACTAGTTTCTATAAATGACTTTCCTAACGAACACACTATAAGGAATGGGATCAAATACAAACACTTAAGTTTGTAAGAACCATAAGAACCAATACATAATTGACAAGTGTCCATCAATAAAAAATTAGTTTAGGGGTAATTTAGACTTTTTGACCATATTTATTTATAACTAATTAAAAATAATTACAAAAAATATAATCAGCACAACACTATATAATTAACACAACATCATTAATCGTTCTTCATTATCAGCACATCGTCCTCGAATCGTTCTCTATTATCAACATAAACGACATTAGCACAACATCTTCAATCGTTCTCCATTATCAGCACACCAGATGTGCTGATTATATCTACTTTTGGTGTTTGTTTGTATTATTTTGTAATTAACACATAATCAGCACCTTATTAGCACAAATATAAAACACCTTTTGTTAACTTTTTTTAAAAAACACTTTTATAAATACAAAAAGGTATAGCAATATGGTACTCATATTAAAGATAAAAAAATACTTGATTTTATGGTATATATTTTTAAAAAAAATAATGAAGTATATAAAAGTTATTTTAGTTTAAAAAACCTTGGTGGAATTTGTATTTAATAGAAAATGGTCAAATGACTAGCAATTTTACAAAATTACCCCTAATTTGTTAGTAGTAATTTTTAATTATAAGAGTTTTATTTATAATCAATATCAACCCTTGATTTAAATTAACAATGGTTCAGATCTGTTCTTACGGTTCTTATAATTAGCACTGTTTGTACAGGATCTCAACCCCACACTATAAATACTTTTTTTTAACAGTCACTATAAATACTAACTAGCTTATAAATCCGTGTATTACACATGTTGAATATCGAAAAAATGTAAATAATAAACTTTTATATAATCATTATCATTGAAATAATTTATTACATAAAATGTGAAACAAAAAGAAAAGTTACATTTTCAGCTATAAAATATATTTTCCTAAGTTTTCACTCATCTTTTGAGTCACTATAATTCATCTTATTATATAGCATTGTTTAGAAAATAAAGATACTGATGATAAGACCGTAATACTAAAAAATAAAAATTAATGATGATAAGACCATAAGTATTTTTAAAAATAGATTGTAAGTTTCGTATAACAAATGGATTATAGTTAAATTCTACTATGTATATTAATGACATAATAAATACTTTGATATAGATAGTATCTTAAGAAATATGAATAATGATATAAGATACCAACATATTATAGAAATTATTATGTAGTAAAGAAATCATATTATAAATAAAACATGTGTTTAAAAAACAGGACTATAGTTTTGCGCATCAAGACCTATTTAAATAGCAATCAACCATGTGTTAAACACCGCAAAATCAAAGGCTACCAGAAGACAACCCAAACCATATGAATACCAGAAAACATCACATAACCCCAAGAATAGGATAAAACACCATTAACAAAAAATACTATATTAAAACACGATAGCATCATCACTGATTAAATAAAAACTAGGTAGTAGATGTATGATCACATATTAAAGAAGAACATGATTAGAACATAAAAATCAAATATATAGTTTCCATAATTCTCTCAAAAAACAGTTACACATTATCTAAATCATTTAATTGAATTTAAGTAATTACCCTTAATTTAAAAATATAATTAGCACCATATGTCATCACCAATCATCGGTCTCTTTCTTACACTTCTCACACTCTTGTCACATATCTATATATATACACACACATATATAAATATATGTGGTTGGGTTCTTGAGTGAACACTAGTGTATTTGCGAACTGAGTGAACAAATCCTGGCCATTGATTTACATCATCAAATCATAAAATACACTAGTGTATTTTCATCATCAAATCCTGATCAAATCTTGACCGTTGATTTGCACTTGTGTATTGATAATTAAGAGCTAGGATTAGTTCACACAGTTTACTTTAAAGGGGGTTGTTCACAAATGAACTTAACCCTATATATAGGGTAGAGATCCTAATAGAAGTCCACCTTATTTGAGAAACTTGAGAAACATACTGTACCACACATTTCCCTACATTTTTTCGTAATATACACATATGTATAATTTAAAATTGACTATATACATATATGTATAGTGGAGAGTTCAAATGAGAATAATTTTTTTGTAAAAAGAAAAAAAGAAGAAGTTTCAACCAATAAGAATGCTTCATTTTACTTCATTTAATATTTGCATTTAATTTTAATATAAGGGTATATTGGTAAACTTACATATATCATTAATTTGTATTATTCCCCTTTAATAACTAACTAAATTAAATTTGTAACTCATTTTCAAAATATATATATTTTTTTCAAATTAAAAAACATCTTAATTTAAAGTGTACAATAAATTACTAGTTGTGTAAGATAAATTATGAGTTGTGTAGGATATATTTTGAGGTGTGTAGGATAAATTTCGAGTGTGTAGGATAAAATTCTATAATATGTAGGGTATATGTAGGAAAATTTTGATATGTGTAGGTTTTGTAGATTATATGTAGGATAATTAATGATTAGTTGACTAATTAATTAAAAAGAGAAGAATTAATGAGATGAGTTATAAATAAAATAGTATTGTACCAATATGCCCGTTCTTTTTTATTTCTTCTTGCAATAATTTTCTTCTCATATGATCCTTCCCCTATATGTATATTGTCAAATCTTGAATTCTACACGTATGTATATAGTCAATTTTAAACTATACACGTGTATATTACGAAAAGCTTAGGGAAACTGTGTAGTCCAGAATGCTTCTCAAGTTTCTCAATTAGCTTAGTGTTTCTCACACGATCCTAACCCTATATATATAATATTAAAAGTGAAGAAGAGGATGTCACATCGTCACTCATATGTCACTAATTGGAATTCTTTATTAAAAAGTTAGATTTATCATTTCCATATCAATTTTTTTTAGAAAAGAAAAGAAGCGAAGTAGCTAATTACCGTTTTGCCTATGTTAAAAAAGATCCCTTTGCCTTTGGAAAGAAGTTCATCAACAAAACTGTATTTCTCAGAAGTTCTCACGACATTAGTCATGTTCATATCATGACGCTCTTGACATTTAAGTGCGATCTCAAGCTTTTTGACAAGAAGGGACGTTGTTGGCCGTTGTTCACGAGAGTAGTGTAAACATTGAAATGCAAGGTCTGAAAATGTTTTCAAAGCATTCCGATCCATTGGTGGGATGGTATCTTTAAAGATAATCAGGTCTAGTTTCTTATGTATGTAGTTTTGTTTCCATATAGGCACTAAAATCTCTAGCCGGTCATTCGTCTTGTTAAAGCATAATCTCCCACATAGGACTTCAAACAAGACAACCCCAAAAGAATATATGTCTGATTCTTTGGTTAACGTGTAGTTCTCCATATATTGGGGATCACAGTAACCAAGGGTGCCAATTACATTGGTGACAAGAACACTGTGTTGATGATTAGCTGGTCCCATTTTTGAAATTCCCATGTCAGAAAGTTTAGCATTCCAGTTTTCATCTAGCAAGATGTTGGCACTTTTTATATCTCTATGAAGAATTCTTTGTTGGGTGCCTCTATGATCATGAAGATATTTTAGACCCTTTGCAACATCAAGGCATATCTTGAAACGTTGGGCCCACGTGAGAGCATTGGAGCTTAAATGGCGATCGAGACTTCCATTATACGCATGCTCGTACACAAGGATCTTCTCACCATCCTCATCACAATATCCAAGGAGAGAGATGAGGTTCTTATGTGAGCATCGAGAAAGCATCATGATCTCCTTTAGGAACTCAGGGTCTCCTTGCCCAAACTCACGACTCAAACGCTTAATAGCCACTATGCTTCTCCCCTTAGAGTGGGAGATTTCTCCTTCGTACACCTTCCCAAATCCACCAGCTCCGATAACTTTGCTACCAAAACTATTGGTGGCTTCTTTTAAGTCTTCAAGATGGATTTTAAGATGTTCAAACTCTTTCATGAAGGACGCCATTATTTGTCGATTGGTAAACAAAAAAGAGAGGTCAAATTAAGCGTTTCAATCAATGAAAGTAAAGATGTGTTTGTTTCTCTCTAATGGAAGAGATTGAAAGATGGTTAATGTGCTTATCTTGATGAGTTCAATGAAGGGCAATGCCTATTATATTTGCTGGCATTCGAACGCTAGTAATTAAAATATCTTTACTCAATAAACTCACTACTTAAATGCATTTTATATTAACAACTTGTACATTTCAGAATGAAGTTGGTTCGAAATGCCAAGAGTCATACATGATTTCATAAAAAAAAAAAAAAAGTTAATTCCTGCTAGTATAACTTAAACAATTTGTGGGTGGTTGTCGTGTTTCTTTCGATTACCTAATTGCTGACATTTTAACGAATATGCCAAGCAATTGTGTACATATGAAGTTGGGATTTGACGAACAAAGTCAACCATCTCCTCTCCGTGTGTTGACAATTAAGAATCCATGATTATAAAAATGTTTAGTTCTAGCTGTGATAGGCTAAACAATTTGTGTGGTATTATCATGTCTCTTTACTTATTGTACATA